>NC_082663.1:25167121-25470151 GCF_025265405.1 Mesoplodon densirostris
CAATCTCACTTTATGGCAGGGTGATTAAACCATTTTGATTTCTTTTAACACTACTGGGGACTCTCTCTGGCTCCTGCCTGCCTGTATATCTTTTGCAAAAAATTTCAGAACATCACCAAAGGATTATTATAAATTTGAGTGAATCATTTAACTATTTTTCAGGTACACAATTCATTTAAGAGGCTTTGGATTCTGGACAGCCTGAATTCTACTTCTTCTTCTTCTTCTTCTTTTTTTAAATAAATTTATTTATTTATTTATTTCTGGCTGCATTGGGTCTTCATTGCTGCATGTGCGCTTTCTCTAGAGCCAGTGAGCAGGGGCTACTCTTTGTTGTGGTGCACAGGCTTCTCATTGTGGTGGCTTCTCTGGTTGTGGAGCATGAGCTCTAGGCACGTGGGGCTTCAGTAGTTTTGGCACATGTGCTCAATAGTGGTGGCTCGTGGGCTCTAGAGCACAGGCTCAGTAGTTGTGGCACATGGGCTTAGTTGCTCTGTGGCATGTGGGATCTTCCCGGACCAGGGCTCGAACCCATGTCTCCTGCACTGGCAAGCAGATTCTTAACCACTGCACCACCAGGGAAGTCCCCTGAATTCTATTTCTTCAGGTGGTATTTCCATCAATGAAAAGCTGTTGGGTGTTTAAAATCAGGTTAAATCCAGTTTTATATCCAAGAGTATACAAAAAAGGTCATCAGTCTTGGCAGTTGAACTTTTGAGAAAGAAGAAAAAATTAATATCACTAAGCAGAGATATGTTATTTTTTCTCTGTATTTGGATCTCTTTTTCCAATTCATGTTTTTTTAAATGATAAATTGAGATAGGTGGGTACCATTACTTTTGGAGTTGATCTTGCTCTTTGAGATTCTCTGCAGAAAGAAAGGCTGGAAGAGTCTGATCAGGCTCTCTTCTTATTTAATTTTTATGTTAAAGGTCCAAGAGTCTCCAGGCTTACACACATTCCAACCCAGTTTCTCTTCGTTGGTGAGCAGACAACAAAATTCTGAGAAAATTGCCTAGATATCAACAGAGAATATACTTTCTTGCTATTTATTCCATAATATATATGGTGTAAAAGACTGGTTTAAGATTCAGATTCAAGACCTCCTTTTCTTACCTCCCTACCCCCAAATTTCAGGGCAATAAATGCTACTATAAGAACTTGAAAGAGTCCATGTATTTTGCAAGTGCCTATCTTACTCGTGTCTATACTTTCACTCAGAATATCTTCAGGGTTTTAATATTAATATAACCAAGGAACATACGTACATAAATAAACAGCACTAAAGTCTTTGGAATATAGTTTAGGATAAGAACCTTGCTTCTTCTGTACTATCATTCAGTTTATTAAATAAACATTGACATTTATGTCAGAGAGTGTTCTGCATTTGTTTTCCTCTAAGAGTTTTACAGTATCAAGTCTTACATTTAGGTATTTAATCCTAAATACCTAAATACCTAAATTTTGAGTTTATTTTTGGTGTATGATGTTAAAGTGCTCTAATTTCCTTTTTTTTACATGTAGCTGTCCAGTTTTCCTAGCAACATTTATTGAAGAGACTGTCTTTCCTCCATTGTATAGTCTTGCCTCCTTTGTCATAGATTAATTGACCATAGGTGCATGGGTTTATTTCTTGGCTTTCTATCCTGTTCCATTGATCTATATTTCTGTTTTTGCTCCAGTACCATATTGTTTTGATGACTGAAGCTTTGTAGTGTAGTCTGAAGCCAGGGATCCTGAGTCCTCCAGCTGTTTTTCTTTCTCAAGATTGCTTTGGCTATCTGGGGTCTTTTGTGTCTCCATACAAATTTTAAGATTTTTTCATTCCAGTTCTGTGAAAAATTCCATTGGTGATTTGATAGGGATTGCATTTAATCTGTAGATTTCCTTGGACACTACAGTTGTTTTGACAGTATTTATTCTTCCAATCCAAGGACATGGTATATCTTTCCATCTGTGTCATCTTTGACTTCTTTCATCAGCGTTTGATATAGTTTTCAGAGTATAGGTCTTTTGCCTCCTTAGGTATGTTTATTCCTAGATATTTTATTCTTTTTGATGTGACGGTAAATGGGTGTTTAATTTCTCTTTCAATCTTCATTTTTAGTGTATAGAAATGCAACAGACTTCCATGTATTAATCTTGTATCCTGCAACTTTACCAAATTCGTTGATGAGCTCTAGTAGTTTTCTGGTAGCATCTTTAGGATTGTCTATGTATAGTATTATGTCATCTGCAAACAGTGACAGTTTTACTTTTCTTTTCCAGTGTGGATTCCTTTTATTTCTATTTCTTCTCTGATTGCCATGGCCAGGACTTCCAAAACTATGTTGAATAAAAGTGGTGAGAGTGGACATCCTTGTCTTGTTCCTGACAATGCTTTCAGCTTTTCACTGTTGATTATGATGTTAGCTGTAGGTTTGTCATATATGGCCTTTATCATGTTGAGGTAAGTTCCCTCTATGCCTACTTTCTGGAGAGTTTTTATCATAAATGGATATTGAATTTTCTCAAAAGCTTTTTCTGCACCCTATTGAGATGATCATATGGTTTTTGTTCTTCAATTTGTTAATGTCGTGTATCACACTGATTGATCTGAGATACTGAAAAATTCTTGCATCTCTGGGATAAATACCACTTGATCATGGTGTATGATACTTTCAATGTATTGTTGGATTTGGATTACAAGTATTTTGTTGAGGACCCATTTCCCAGAGTAATGGAAATAAAAAATAAATAAACAAATGGGACCTAATTAAACTCAAAAGCTTTTGCACAGCAAAGGAAACAGTAAACAAAACAAAAAGACAACCCACAGAATGGGAGAAAATATTTGCATACATTGAGACTGACAATGGATTAGTCTCTAAAATTTACAAACAGATGATGAGGCTCAGTATCATAAAACCAACCCAATCAGAAAATGGGCAGAAGGCCTACATAGACATTTCTCCAAATGGCAGATGGCTAAGAAGCATATGAAAGGATGTTCAACATCGTTAATTATTAGAGAAATGCAAGTCAAAACTACAATGGGATATCACCTCACACCAGTCAGAATGGCCATCAACAAAAATATCTACAAACAATAAATGCTGGAGAGGATGTGGAGAAAAAAAGAACCCTCCTAGCCCGTTGGTGGGAATGTAAATTGGTACTGCCACTATGGAGTATAGTATGGAGGTTCCTTAGGAAAGTAAAAACAGAGCTACCATGTGATCCAGTAATCCTACTACTGGGCATATATCCAGTGAAAAACATGGTTTGAAAGAATACATGCACCCCAATATTCATTGTAGCACTGTTTACAATAGCCATGACATGGAAGCAACCTAAATGTCCACTGACAGAATGGATAAAGAAGATGTGGTACATATATACAGTGGAATATTACTCAGCCATTAAAAAGAATGAAATAATGCCATTTGCAGCAACATGGATGGACCTGGAGATTATCATCCTAAGTGAAGTAATTCAGATAAAGACAAATATATGATATCACTTATATGTAGAATCTAAAAAAAAATTATACAAACAAACTTACTACAAAAGAGAAACAGACTCACAGACATAGAAAATGAACTTATGGTTACCAAGGGGGAATGGTGGGTGGGGGGAGGGACATATTGCGAGTTTGGGATTGACATATACACACTGCTATATTTTAAAAAATAACCAACAAGGACCTACTGTATAGCACAGGGAACTCTGCTCAATATTCTGTAATAACCTAAGTGGGAAAATAATTTGAAAAATAATAGATACATGTATAACTGAATCACTTTGCTGTACACCTGAAACTAACACAACATTGTTAATCAACTGTACTCCAATATAAAATAAAAATTCTTTTAAAAAGTATTGACAGAGTTGCCTATTATGTACATGCCATTAGAGATATCTTACTTGTAAGGCTTAATCTGTGTCAGATAGTCTTCTATGAAAAAGTTAATGTTATAGCAAATCAAAAGACAGGTTTCAATATTATTCCCATTTTAAAGATGTTAAAAACAAGATATGGAGACATTAATTGAGTCTCCCAAGGTAACAGAATTAATAAAATGGGGAGTCGGGATCTGAACTCAGGCAATCTGGTTCTAGAATACTTATTTTTACCACTGAACAATGGAAGATGAACATTACATAGTTTTGTTTCATATTTTTCCCCCTTGAGAACATTACAATCTATTGATGACAAAGTTTAGGTATGAGATGATCTTTCTAACGACAGATGTCTTCTTTTATTACTATGCTTGCTGTATCACTATTCAATAACTCTCTATCCATCCCAGAATCACAGGCTCTCTAGGATACTATCCCAGACAGATATGACCAATCCTAGTTTTTCAACAGAGGAGTTTGGGAAGTGACTCTTCTTACTAATCCCATATTTCTTCTTACTAATCTTACTAAAAGTAATCCCATGCTTACTATTTGCATTCTTTTCCATGAACATACATTCCTCAGGCTGCAGATTCCTCTCTCATTTGCTCTCAAGTGTTATAATATATAAACATTAAAATAAATATTATTAAACACTGTTATTTATTTTGGTTTTCTTTCAAGGATATTCTCACATTTCTTATTGGGTAACCACATATTTATTCAATCCTATCTCATGAATCTTTTTTTGTTGTTGTTGTTCGGTACGCGGGCCTCTCCCTGTTGTGGCCTTTCCCATTGCAGAGCCCAGGCCCCGGACGCGCAGGCTCAGCAGCCATGGCTCACGGGCCCAGCCGCTCTGTGGAATGTGGGATCTTCCCGGACCGGGGCATGAACCCGTGTCCCCTGCATCAGCAGGCGGACTGTCAACCGCTGCACCACCAGGGAAGCCCAACATGAATCTTTTCTTAAGTTAATTTTAGAGCTCAGAATTGGACATTATTCTTTAGTCTAGCTGTACTCAGTCTAAGGTACAGGAGAAAGACTGCCTCTGGTTTTCCAAGTACCATGTAAATACTTATTGATCTCAATATTTGATTACTTTTCTAGCAAGGAAATTTGCCAAACTTGCAAACTTTCTAGCAGGTTTGCCAAACTTGTCTTTACTATGTAACTAAATATGTTTGCTTAATTTTATGACTGGCAGAAATTATTTTCATTTCATTTTTATACAATTTGAGAGGCTGTTCTTCCAAAATTTCACATTTATCTCTATGTCTACTGAAATGCATCTTTTAAGATTGTTAACAAGTTGAATTCTTTACCTATGGCATTTTAAAATGTCTACTCCAAACAATGCTTTTCAAAAATACTAGCTATAAATTTAGACGTAGTTAATTAAGATAGAATTAACATTTTAAATGTAAGAATACTCTATTTCAGTAAAACATAACTTTGTATTATAACTAATATAAGTCGGTACACTGCAGTATAAAGATTTTCTAATATTTTGGAAATCATAATGATGGAATTAGCTGTGTAGCTTTACAAATCTTGCCTAAACACTCTGAGTAAATTAAGATAGTAGACTAGATAACCCCTTAAGATAATCTGATATGTTATCAATGCCAGTCTATCCACATAATGTCCATGTACATGTATAAAATATAATTTCCTAAACCATTATTTTATTTAAACTATTCTTAATAATGACAGCTTGTACATAAACTATATAGTTTGAGGGAATTATCCATCATGTGGAGCTTTGTGAAGTAATTCAAACCATCATGGAGCCACTCAGAAATTTCACAGTATGATCTCACCACATCTAATGTCAGAAAATAAAAATGGACTAAACTAAAATAATGATATTAAGAATTGTCTCTGAATTTATCTTACATCAATATCTGCCCTCTGACACTTGACATTTTTTATTATCCTTCTTCTGATTGTGACAAAATCTTTTAGACAAGATGCTCTCCTGAGTTGATTCATACACTCTTGTTTCCTATCCTTCTTGATACTGCATTTGAAAGGAAAACTTAAGAAGTTTTGCTCACTTTCTCTTGTTTCAGCACCTCTACTGTACTGTGTCTTGGCACATTCTGTTCTCTCTGAGCAAAATACTTTTTCTCCCCCTTAGATCTGTGTCTTCTCAGAGTGAGAAGCAATATATTTACAGTTGTTGTGATTACTATATGAGTTAGTATATTGGAACAGTACCTGATGTATATGTGATATGTTAACTGTTAGAGAAAAGGGGGAAAAGCTACAGTAAAATAATGTGGAATGCCCCTTTTTTAGATAGAGTTTGGTGAACATTATTAGAGATCTTGTCATCATATAATACTTGATGGATTTCTTTTTTATCTTCTCTGCTGGGCAGTGAGCTACTCGAGAGCTGGTACTATGGCTCATTCATCTCCACATCATCAATGCTTAATACAATGGCACCAATGGAGTTTAGTGGTTTCAAGTAACAGATAAAACTCAGTTGAGAGATCTTAAATTTTATTCATCTGAATTGCTCACCAATAATTTTTCTGAAAAAAACACTTATGTTGAGAGAAGTATAATTACTGCTTCCAAAAGTTTTCCTCGAGCTTAATTCAATTCCATATCAAATTGTTTTTCTTCTCAAAGTAAGATATACTGGGGTACTTGAGATATACTGACTCATATTTAACTTATATTTCTGAATGAATTAAATCAAGGGTCAACAAACACTCTTTCTGTAAAAAACCCAATAGTAAATATTAGAAGCTTCATGGGCCATATGATCTCTGTCACAACTACTCAACTCTGCTGTTGCAGTGAGAAATGAACTATAGACAATAAATAAATGAGTACAACTGTTCAATCACACTTTATAAAAATGGGCAGTGGGCCAGAATTAGCCCATGAACCATAGTCTGCTGAGCAACTGGATTAAATCAATAAATTGTTTATACTAAAAGCTGCGACTTCACTGCATGGTGTTAGGTTAATTGACTTATCTAGTTCTCATTAAGGTATATAAATGCTTTGTCCTCATTTGTTATAATATCTTGTAAAATAAAGAGTTTGGATTAAATCAGTTTCCTCAAAAGGCTATTTCAAAATACATTGATAAGTACTACTTGAATAAAAATTATGTGATTAACGCATTTAGAATAAGGCATTTAACTAGTTCTCTTTACTATGTGTTGCAATATTTATTAATATGCTTAGACTTTATAACTGCCTGACTGGAGACACAGTAATCAATGTCTCCCAAACCTATTTGATAAGAAAACAAATTTTCCAATAACCATTTCACTGGACTAGTATCCAAGGGAACATATCTTGGAAAACACTGGAAAATATGAACACTACTATCTCTTTAAGCTCTGACTTTCTACATAATATGAATTTCAAATAATTTTTTTCAGAATATAGTGCCTCAATTATTAGAAATAATGATGGTCACTGTTTCAACAGGGAAGATGGGACCTTTTAACATTTTTAGAATCTTTCCATAGGGAGCTTCTTACAATCAATAGGGGTAGTCTAATTTTCTTTCCTCAGAATATGACCTGATTTCAACCATTTCTGGGGGAAAAAAATGTCCTGGCTATTCATTATAATTTATTGTAATCTTTTCTCTTTGTTATCTCTTCTGGGAAAGACTGTAATTATCTTCAAATATTAATTTTTCTCTTCTTTCTTTAGTCTTTGAACTCCCACATTTTAGTTGAGTAAATGAGTCCCTAGTTGGAGATTATATTCACAGCCTCCCTTGCAGCCAGCCTGGAACACGTGTTTAAATTCTGGGAACTAGGATACTGGCTCCTCCCAGGTCACCTTCATTGAATGGAAACTGCTGGTCCTCCATTTCCTCTTCTCCCATCTGCGGGCTGAGAAGTGGACATGGTTGTGGTGAACCACCTCTGGTCATGTCGCAAGGCGACTGGCAGTAGGGACCTGAACAACAAAGTACAAGAAGCCTTGATGCCTACCTGACCTGATGGAGCAAAGAAACCTATCACCTTGTCACTCCTAGCACGTCATGCTTAACACAAAGGAGAATTAAACTTCTATCTTATTTACACCACTGGCATTTTTTTTTGATGTAGTTAAACAAATAACCTTAATAATGTACTTTAAAAATGTCAGAATTTGGAATTATTTCTGTTTCTGCTTTATAGTCCACTGTGCTGACTCTGGTCTACTGGTCAGAACTACCAATCAAACTGGTTTATAGCCTTAACCCATACTTTGCCCTGTAGACTGGTAACACCCTGGTATTACAACTGGACCACCTCAGATGGAACCAACCTAGAGGAAAGTTTGGATGACCTACATGGAATCATAATTTCATAGATTAGGTTCTAGAGGTAGAAACAGAGACATTCTTCTCTTTCTGTGTTTAGTCAGATGGTGGCACATATATTTTATTATCTGCGTGTACTTTGGCAGAAACCACTTCTCTTTCATCAACTACTTTGGATCATTTACTTGCAAGACTAACAAAGGGGAGATATATTTGAACAAACATGTGTGAATATGTTTCTGTGTATGTGCATTTGACTGCACAGCATTTTCTGAATTACCTACTATTTTTATTTTTATTTATTTTTATTTATTTTAAGATGTTGGGGGTAGGAGTTTATTAATTAATTTATTTATTTTGGCTGTGTTGGATCTTCATTTCTGTGCGAGAGCTTTCTCTAGTTGTGGTAAGCGGGGACCACTCTTCATCGCGGTGCGTGGGCCTCTCACTACCGCGGGCTCTCTTGCTGCGGAGCACAGACTCCAGACGCACAGGCTCAGTAGTGTGGCTCACGGGCCTAGTTGCTCCGCGGCATGTGGGATCCTCCCAGACCAGGGCTTGAACCCGTGTCCCCTGCATTAGCAGGTAGATTCTCAACCACTGTGCCACCAGGGAAGCCCACCTACTATTTTAGTTATCCATGCTTCTATAGTCTTCCATCAGCATGGATAATCAAATGTGTTCAGTTAACAAACATGAATGTCTGGAAGGCATTAATAAAGCTTGCAAAATGCATTAGTAAGTATTATTTTTATGCTGAATGGAATTAACTAGAAAGATTAGTGTACATGTTAAAGAAATTCAGAGCAATTTGATTACGGCTCCCTGTGGTTACAACGTTTTATATGAACAATAACAAAATCTTAGGTGAAACATGATTATAATTTTTTATTGCAGCAAATAGTCCATCTGAAGGCTGTTACTTGAATTAATAAAATTTAAAAAGCTGTATTTTATTATAATGAAGATTCATTCACATAATTACTTATCTGCATAAACTTTAGATTCAATATAGGAAACAGGCAAATCAAGTGCTATCACTAATAAGAAAAAAAGTTTTTAAAGGTAAACCTTTGATTCTAGCTTGATTTTATCCCTTTGCATCCAATTTTATAAACATATATTATGCACATTTTGGAAATTTTATGGCTTTTTATTTTTAAAAATAACCTAAATGCCACATTAACAATTTTCAAAAACCAACTCAATTATAGATGCATAAGTTCATTTCGGGATATATATATTATGAGTTGGGAAATGTCATCACATCCTTCATCTTCACATTTTTTATGGCTTCCCGTGGTGAACACCTGTGGCTTGTTGGCAGTGAGTTTGCTTCTCAGGACTATTAAGCACTCTATATTTTTAGAGTGGATCAACTCAGAGTTATTTAACACAGGTGTTTCTATAATTATGATACATTGGGAAATCTATAGTTCTCAATAGCTTTCAGGTTCCCACTTCTACCAGGGTGATAAAATCCTCTGTCCCTTATGCAGTGCAGCTTCACTGACGTATTAATAGAAAGTTAAACATAAGTTTGCTTAATTGACTTTTAATAAACTAGGCAGATACTTCCTTTTAAACATTTGACATTTAGTAACACATAGAATAGTTTTTGCAAGTGGATTATTTTCATAAGGCAGGCCAAGTTACCTCAAATATCTTAAAGAAATATCAGATATCATATTTAAAGACTATACTGATCATATGTTTACATTAATAGAATTTTTGGAGCCCACTTATTTTATGCACTATTGCATGTACTTTTGCCTTGGAATACATTTATATATCTGGCATACCCACTTAATTTTTACATTCCAAAATATAAAAGAAATACTTTAATATTATATGTTGTGGAAAATATAATATGCACATGTGTGGGCTTAATTTTAAGGCAGAGCATATAGAGAGAGCAGTTATCTTCAGACAAATAAAATTATCAATCCTAGCCGATCTCCTTCATCTGATTTTAGAGATCTCAAAACTTTGCTTTAAAGCCATTAGTACTGCACCGTGGTCTACATTGACTTTTAAATTCTTAGCAATAGAAACACTTGAATGTGACACCACCGAAGGAAAATATCTTTCTCAAAGAAACATGAATGTATAGGGAACTCATTTGGTTTAGTAGTACCCTAATGTCACATTCACTTTCATATTCAGTACTTCCCCTCGCCCCATTCACTCTGAAGTGGAGGTGAGGGGCTTGTTCAAATTAATTATCAACACTAATAACAAGGGAGAGGAGGGGAGAATGGGACGAGGTGGCCTTAGCAACCAGGCCTTAGCAACCTTGGTGTATGCATGAATTGACTCCTGAATTGACTCTGCCGTGGAGCCGCCGCTGGGGCTTTGGACTGTTTCATTCATGTTTGCATACCCTTGCCTAAATAAGTCACGGGATAAATAGCAAGCACCTAATCAATATTGTCAAGTATGTGTCTGGGTAAATGATAACTGAAGAGAGAGTCCAGCCCTCCTGAGACTCTCAGACCCTTCTGTTTTTACAAACGTTTCCAGAACATCATGGTGATTCCTTCTGCTACTCTCGCTGCTGACAACTCTATCTGCACTAACAGATGAGAACATCATTCAGAGAAAAAAATAGCAAAAAGTTACAGTATAGATATTGAACAACAGAAGCACAATAAATTCTTAAACACCTGATGGACAAATAACATAAAATAGAGGAGTGAACAACCATAAAAAGTAATACTCTAGTCCTCATATCCTCCTCCGGTCCTCCCCTCCCCACAAAATTCAGTTTGATGAATAGTTAGTGTTTTTATAGTTCTAATAATGTAATAGCAGGTTTTGATTTTCCTGCATTCATAGGCTAACATGAGTCTGCAAAGACAACACTGTTTATTTTGACATATAATTTTACTTTATTTTTTGGTATGTCTTTCTACCATGACGTTGGATGACATTTAACTTTATAAATAAGGTTTAGCTTAAATTTTCCAGAAAAAACTGTGTGAATGAACTAAAATAAAGAAATAAAAAAGCAGATTCTCTTCTCAGCTTTACTGAAGAACAGGATAAGCACCAGAGACCAAACAGAAAAAGTGAGACTTCCCTTACTCACATGAGTTGCTTCATTCTCTTGCTGGAAATCTCCTCATCTCTAGCATCTTTTATATGTCTTTGCCTATCAAAATGGACTTCAGTAAAGAAGTGTCTATCAGCTCTTTATACTTTTAAGTGATTGAAGGCGGTAAATATCCCTCCCAAGGAACTACATGCTGACTCACCTTTAAAAAATGCAATAAGCTGTCTTCTATTGATGGGGTTTCCCTTGAGCAATGCTGTGGGAAGGGTGGTTAGTTAAGTGATTTAAGGGAAGACTTTTCATCAGGAAGTGGAAAAACATTGCCCCGGAAAACAGTTTTAAGCATTGTGGCACTAGAGTTCTAATGTCTCTTTGTAAGAAATGTGAAGGTCAGGTATATTCATGTTTTCCTTTTTTATCATCCTCTGGCCATTCCACTCCATTGAATGTACCTTCTATTCATTTTAGACTATTATAACTTCCCAAGTGTCACTGCAGACTTGCAAATATTTGTTTTCTGCTTTCTCTGCTTATAACACAGGTCTCCTGGAGGATCCAGAGTAACTACTGTTCATCTTCAAAATTCAATTTAAATGTTTCTTTCCCTGACTTCATCCCTTCATTAATTCCTATTTCCCATCAAATTCTTTGATGATTTTTAGTCTTTCAGCACTGTATAAATACCTGCAGTTTAATTCTCATCAATGTTCTTGTAACTCTTCATTTGCTTCCCAACACATTAAACTTAAAGCCAGGAGCCATATCTTCTTTGCCTTTGTTTCTCAAGGACCATGAAAACAGTATTACTAAAATCTTTCAAGATATGATAAATATTCTGCAATGTTCTTGTCTTTTGTGTGTTTCTTTACAGTTTGTCAACTTTAATAAAGTATCTTGGATTATTTTAGCTTTTCCCCTACCTCTCTCTTTTTTTAAGAAAAACTTTAATGCCTATTTGTTAATGTTTAGGTTTTGAAAAAGATTTTGTCTCACCTACCAGGAAATGTCTATAACTTCTTTCTTTATTCTACCTTCTCTGGAAATTTTAATGTGTTCTACCAAAGATGTCTATTAAAATTGAAGTTTAAAATGGAAGCAGTTATTTGTATTATTTAGTAAAATATCCTAATTTGGGGCTTCCCTGGTGGCACAGTGGTTGAGAGTCTGCCTACTAGTGCAGGGGACACGGGTTCGAGCCCTGGTCTGGGAGGATCCCACATGCCACAGAACAACTGGGCCTGTGAGCCACAACTACTGATCCTGTGCGTCTGGAGCCTGTGCTCCGCAACAAGAGAGGCCGCGATAGTGAGAGGCCCGTGCACCGCGATGAAGAGTGGTCCCCGCTTGCCACAACTAGAGAAAGCCCTCACACAGAAATGAAGACCCAACACAGCAAAATAAATAAATTAATTAATAAACTCCTACCCCCAACATCTTCTTTTAAAAAAAAAAAGCCTAATTTGGGTAAATTTGTTTAAATGGCTTCAGTGAAAGCAGAGGTTTTCTGTTTTCTAAATAATCTCCATACTCTAACTTCCTTTGCTTTTAATGGTAATTTTTTTCTTATCTCCTCATTTCCATTTTAGGACTTTGTAAAATTAATTGTTGCCATCAAATTAACAATGACCATTTTTTTTGTCTTTAAATATTAGGAAATTCATAAAAGGGCATGGACTGTAGCCATGTATGCAAGTGTACTTAAGAATCTATGTGCTGTCAACAAATACATCTGGTCCTTAATCCCTGCTGTGACAATAAAAGCTGTCTATTCGGCAGAAAGGAATTTAAGTTCAGATGTGAGCTCTTCCACTTTAAAAGAGGAAAGAAAAACTTATTTAAGCATCACAGTTATACAACAGGAAAAATATATCTTTTCAGCACCATGTAGCAAACACTTATATATCTCCACTCATCCTGTGTCAAAATTTTGTTCCTCTTTCTTAAAGCGAAACATAAATATCTAGTACACCTAACCTTCTAAATTATAGCAGTAGTGCCAAATCTTTATCTATGAGTTCCTGTTCACCAAATATATTTTAAGTGCATGGGTTATCTTGTTCTCACAACAAACATGTACTTAGAAATCCCTTTACAGAGAGAGAAATTGAGGTTTAGAAAAGAAAAAACAACTTGCTTGAGGTAACACATCTGGTTAGTGGTAGAGCTAACATTTAAACCCAGGTGGCCAACCTCCAAAGTCCCCACTTTTAAGCGAAATACCACACATCCCCTAACACTATATATGCAATTGCTGTTTGATCCTGGACCCACATTCTTACTAATCTTCATACTATATGTTAATATTTGGGCATTAACATCAAATCAAATGTTTTCATATACAGTATTAATGATAAACTGGATGGTGACCTTAGCAGATTGTTCATAAATAAGACTTGATTGTTAAAATTCCTCAATTGGTGTGTCCTTCCTGACTGATTTAACTGCTGAAACAACAAATGCAGCTTTTCTTTTCCTCTCTTAAGTTACTATTCAGTGATTTATTGCTAAGCACAGGTTTTTAGTGTGAAAAGTTTTCTGATATATTTGATGAGTTGGGCCTAGGAAAAAACACTTTTCTTAAACAACCATTTTCTGAATCAACCGAGTATGATATTAGGTTCAGAGAGAAGTGCTGTCTCCATTGGGACCACATATCTCTTTGATTTGAGTAGTCTTCCTGGCTCCCCTGGTCAGGAAGAATTATGGTGTGGAAAAGCTTGTATCAGGAGATATAAGCAGTCAGAGGGAGAAGGATAAACAGAAAGTCATTTTTAAGCCAAAATGATCCCCATTATTTTGGTTCATTGCTGGGTTATGTATTTTCTTGCAATGAAAAAGGAAATTACTTACCCCTCTAAATACACTGTTAATTATAATGTGGGGTCATTAAGAGGTAGAACAGAATTTTAGATTTATATGTATAAGTGTGGAGAAGCTGCTGCCCACTTTAACATATCAGTTAATAATACAGACATTATTAGAACTCAAGAATATCAATTCCAAATCTGCAGTTTTCGACTGTTTGCCCAACTGCCTCCATCCTTGAACTTTGCCAAACTGAAGTTCCCTACAATAATGTTTAAACTTGATAACTAGGTATTATAAACAGAACAATTGGTAAAATGTTTTTGTTTTAAATGAATTCAGTATTTTCCCTAAAATACCTTATTCTGAAATATTGAGGGTAAAATAAAAAGAAAAGCAAAACAAACTAATAAAAAGTATATAAAATATTCCATTTGTTTGTGATTTTTAATTCTCATGTTCTAAAGCTTAACATTTAATCAACAGAATGATTCATTTAAAATACAAATCTGATCATGTCATTTTTCTTCAAAGGACTACAACATGCATCTGTCGATGGACACTCAGGTTGCTTTCATGTCCTGGCTATTGTAAATAGAGCTGCAATGAACATTGTGGTACATGACTCTTTTTGAATTATGGTTTTCTCAGGGTATATGCCCAGTAGTGGGATTGCTGGGTCATATGGGAGTTCTATTTTTAGTTTTTTAAGGAACCTCCATACTGTTCTCCATAGTGGCTATATCAATTTATATTCTCACCAACAGTGCAAGAGGGTTCCCTTTTCTCCACGCCCTCTCCAGCATTTATTGTTTCTAGATTTTTTGATGATGGCCATTCTGACTGGTGTGAGATGATATCTCATTGTAGTTTTGATTTGCATTTCTCTAATGATTAATGATGTTGAGCATTCTTTCATGTGTTTGTTGGCAATCTGTATATCTTCTTTGGAGAAATGTCTACTTAGGTCTTCGGCCCATTTTTGATTGGGTTGTTTGTTTTTTTGTTATTGAGTTGCATGAGCTGCTTGTAAATTTTGGAGATTAATCCTTTGTCAGTTGCTTCATTTGCAAATATTTTCTCCCATTCTGAGGGTTGTCTTTTGGTCTTGTTTATGGTTTCCTTTGCTGTGCAAAAGCTTTGAAGTTTCATTAGGTCCCATTTGTTGATTTTTGTTTTTATTTCCATTCCTCTAGGAGGTGGGTCCAAAAGGATCTTGCTGTGATTTATGTCATAGAGTGTTCTGCCTACATTTTCCTCTAAGAGTTTGATAGTGTCTGGCCTTACATTTAGGTCTTTAATCCATTTTGAGTTTATTTTTGTGTATGGTGTTAGGGAGTGTTCTAATTTCATGTTTTTACATGTAGCTGTACAGTTTTCCCAGCACCACTTATTGAAGAGGCTGTCTTTTCTCCGCTGTATATTCTTGCCTCTTTTATCAAAGATAAGGTGACCATATGTGCATGGGTTTATCTCTGGGCTTTCTATCCTGTTCCATTGATCTATATTTCTGTTTTTGTGCTAGTACCATATTGTCTTCATTACTGTAGCTTTGTAGTATAGTCTGAAGTCAGGGAGCCTGATTCCTCCAGCTCCATTTTTCGTTCTCAAGATTGCTTGTGGCACATATATACAATGGAATATTACTCAGCCATAAAAAGAAACGAAATTGAGCTATTTTAGTGAGGTGGACGGACCTAGAGTCTGTCATACAGAGTGAAGTAAGTCAGAAAGAGAAAAACAAATACCGTATGCTAACATATACATATGGAATCTAAGAAAAAAAAAACGGTCATGAAGATCCTAGGGGTAAGATGGGAATAAAGACACAGACCTACTAGAACATGGACTTGAGGATATGGGGAAGGGGAAGGGTAAGCTGTGACAAAGTGAGAGAGTCGCATGGACATATACACACTACCAAACGTAAAATAGATAGCTAGTGGGAAGCAGCCGCATAGCACAGGGAGATCAGCTCCTTGGTTTGTGACCACCTAGATGGGTGGGATAGGGAGGGTGGGAGGGAGGGTGATGCAAGAGGGAAGAGATATGGGAACATATGTATATGTATAACTGATTCACTCTGTTATAAAGCAGAAACTAGCACACCAGTGTAAAGCAATTATACTCCAATAAAGATGTTTTTTTTAAAAAAAGACTACAACAGTTTCCCATTACACTTAGAATAGACTAAAACTAAGATCTTTCTCAAGATGAAAGGGAGAATTTTGGAAATTTTTCGAAGTGCTTTATTTATCCCACTGACTGTGACACACTGTATTTGGTAAGGTAAGAGAGCAGGAGTTCTGAAATTCAAAGACAATACCACACAACAAAGAATTGCCCTGCATGTTTCAGTATTTTTTTATTGTCTGGCTTAGACCCAAACACCACTTTAAATGTAACTTACTTTACCATTCAGAGAAGACAAAAATTATGCAAATCAGCTGAAGTTAGGACTGTGTTTTCATCAAAACTTTGCCAAGCAAGCATTGTTCACTTTTTTGAGCAATCACAAAGCCATAACCCAAAGTGTCTGTAGTGTTGAGTTGCCAATACAGACTACAGGCATAGCTGCAAGGGTCACAGTAATTCTACATATGAGGGCAAGCATCTAGCAGCTTTATTGTGTCATAAAGTATAGTTGTGCCTTTGTATTGAAATGCATACTTTTATAGGTTACTTTATTTTTATTTTTCCTTCATATTACTGTTAGGATAGTATATTACCTTTAAAAACACTATGCATACATTGGTTAAACAATCTATGGTTTTCATTTAAAGATGGCAAAAAATGTAGAGAAGGAAAAAAAACCTTTTTCCTCCACCCTCCTAGTTTCTCTGGCTGGGACCCTGTGAATTAGACTGACAAAAGACAGATTAACAAGAGAAAAAACAAATGGAGGTCTACTATTGTGTGTAGTGTGCATCCTTGCAGGAGAAACTCAGTGATGAGTAACTTAAAGGAATGGTTAGAAATTTAGCTTATCTAAAATGTTAATGATAAATGTGTAGAGCAGTGACAGACGAAAGAAAAGACTTTAGGTTTCCAATGTGGCAAACTGTGAAGGCAAACATATGAGGGAAATTAATGGAGTAATGTTTATGCTGGTCCATTTCAGTGCCAACTTTTCCTCTTCACTGTGGTCTTGAAACTTCCCAGGAAAGGGGATATATGGCAATCCTCATATCTCAAAGGTTTAGTCAGATAAGGGAAACTCTGGGAAAGCTTCTTTCTCATCTGTTGAACTTCAAATGCCTTCAGCTCAAAATAAGGAGCATATTTTGGGGTGTCATATTTCAATTGCTTATTTTATATATACACACACACAGAAATTTGTCAAAAGCAGAGGTGCTCAATTCAATACATTCAGGAAGAACTGTCTCTCACACCTTCTCCACCTGGCTGACATTGACTTAAACTGCTATCATCTTTATTAGTTACTAAGTTCCAGCCATATTATTCTCCTTGTATTTTTTTTTTTTTTTTTTTTTTTTGCGGTACGCGGGTCTCTCACTGTTGTGGCCTCTCCTGTTGTGGAGCACAGGCTCCGGACGTGCAGGCTCAGCGGCCATGGCTCATGGGTCCAGCCGCTCCGCGGCATGTGGGATCTTCCCAGACCGGGGCACGAACCCACATCCCCTGCATCAGCAGGCGGACTCTCAACCACTACGCCACCAGGGAAATACTCTCCTTGTGTTTTTTGAACACTCTCCTAATCATGCTCCTACCTCAAGGACTTGTACTTGTTGTTTCCTCTACCTGGAATGCTGGAGCCTCAAAGAGTCACATAGCTATTCCCTCCGTTTCATCAAGGTTTTATTTAAAAGTGACTTTATCTGAGAGGAGTACTTTGTCAGTTCTAGTGAAAAATAGCAACTCTCTGTCACTACTTATTGTCCTCTCTGCTTCCTATATCCCCATAGCATTTATCACCGCTCTACAGCATGACACGTAATGGTATGAGCTTCTTGAATTAATTTTTTGTCTCTTTCTTTCTCTTTCTCACTAAATATAAATTTCTTAAAAACCTGTAGAGTTAATTTATCTACATTCATATATATATATATATATATATATACACACACACACACACACACACACACACACACACATTCAACTCTTCCCGTTTCTAACGGCACAATGCAATGGAAGTGTGAAAGAGAACAGTGACAAGGAGTGTTCGGGATTAACATTTCCCAAAGGTTTTACATTTAGGGGCAAAACAGATTTACACCTAGTTTAAAGGACAGTCAAAGATCTACTATAAATGGGACTCAAAATATCATCTGAGTGAACGCACAATCAGCAAAGTATTTGAAGCACAAATTACAAGGACAGGGAAGCATCTTTGGTAAAGATGCTGATAGAGACCTTTTAATGGTTCTATAGAAAAACAAGGTGACATTGGTTTTATTGAAAGTAAAAATATTAGCCTCTAGTATTTTTTAAATGCAGACAAATTACAGGTTTAGAGTCAAGAGTCTACTGCATCTCTGCATACTGAATGACTGTTGAGAAATAAGTACTTTCTTGAAATGATATTGAAAAGCACAGTGTAAGCTTTTGTAAAGAATATGTGAGGGGACTTCCCTGGTGTCACAGTGGTTAGGAATCCGCCTGCCAATGCAGGGGACACGGGTTTGAGCCCTGGTCTGGGAAGATCCCCATGTCGCGGAGCAACTACTGCCCGTGCGCCACAACTACCAAGCCTGCGCTCTAGAGCCCACGAGCCACAACTACAGAAGCCTGTGCGCCTAGAGCCGGTGCTCCACAAGAGAAGCCACCACAACAAGAGAAGCCCGCGCACCGCAAGGAAGAGTAGCCCCTGCTCTCTGAAACTAGAGAAAGCCCACGCATAGCAGTGAAGACCCAAAACAGCCAAAAATAAACTAACTAACTAAATAAATTTATTTATTTTTTAAAGTCTTAAAAAAAAAGAACACGTGAGAAAGATAAAAGGGAGAAGGGTATAATTCTTGATCTAAAATGAAGAACCAGGGAAGTGAATATCAAAGATTGCATATACACGAAAGTTAGAAATCAATTGATTATTTTTTGGGACTTCCCTGGTGGTGCAGTGGTTAAGAATCTGCCTACCAATGCAGGGGACATGGGTTCAAGCCCTGGTTCAGGAAGATCCCACATGCCACAGAGCAACTAAGCCAGTGCACCACAACTACTGAGCCTGTGCTCTAGAGCCCATGAGCCACAGCTACTGAAGCTCATGCACCTAGACCTGTGCTCTGCAACAGGAGAAGCCACCGCAATGAGAAGCCCACACACCACAACAAAGAGTAGCCCTTACTCGCTGCAACTAGAGAAAGTTCACGCACAGCAACGAAGACCCGACGCAGACAAAAACAAACAAACAAATAAATTCATAAAATAAATCAATGGATTATTTTAACATGTGTACGCCATATGTGTTAATGGAAATACTCTATGCTAGTTTTTTTTTTTTTTCTCAATCAATACTGGCTAAAGGAGAATTTGTATTTTATGTACAGAAAACTCAACAGTATACATTAAGCCCAGTTTGGTGGCCAGTTCCTTGCCTTTTGCCTTTTCCAGCTTGGCAATGTGAGCCACCAATTTCAGACCCAGGACATTGCCTCCCCCAGTGACAGCAGACCTCATCATATCTGTCACTGTAACTGGTCCTGATAGCTTCTGCCTGCTTAGCCAGAGATCCTTTGTCTTCTCAGTTAACTTGTGTGAAGGTGATGGTGATAGGTCTTGCTGTGGACTAGATGCCCCTGCCTGGCCTTGACCTTGATAACACAGTAGGAAACACCCACTTTAAGATACAGGACAGGGAGGAAGATAACCAGCCCAATGGGATCCAAATCACGTGCAGTCACTACCAGTTGAGCCTTCTTGTTCTCCACCAAGGTGGGCACAGTATTAACCCCTGCTCAAAGAACAGGTGGCCTCTTAGTGGGGACATCCCCTTTGCTGGCAGCTTTTTTCTCAGGTGGAGTCAACAATCTCTTGCTTTCTGTCTGATCTGTACTTGTGGGCCAGCTTTAGCAACTGTGTAGCTGTTTGGCTATCCAAGGCTTGGTTAACTGGGTGATCTGGTTAACTGCAGGAGGCACTTTCAACTGCTTATAGAGGATAGCCCTTTGCCACTGCAGTTCAATGCAACTTGGCCATTTCACAAATAGGTGAAGTGCCTTTTGGGTTGGATGTCCCACCCAGTGACAAAATTCTTTGGCCTTTCCTCAAACAGGGGATTTACCACCTTCTTGGCCTGCTTCTTCACGACAGCAGGGACGAGGGCTAGCTTCACAATAACTCTATCAAGTAAATGCCATTATTTTCCTCTGTTAACAAAATGAAAATAGCATAAAATCACGTAACTGCTATGTAGTGAGACCAGGATTTGGACACAATTTGACAGTCACCAGAGACGATCATTTTTATCGTGAAATATAAATAACCATGTATAGTAAATTTGTTTTAAATCGATTCTTTTACAAACAGTAAAAGAAATGAGAATACTCAGTGTTCTTTTTGAGACACTATGCCTGACATTCATAACACATACTCCTATCATGAAGGAAGAATCCCTAGTTATTCATAGACATCTGGAAACTTTGGAAAACCCAAACCAACGGTACAGTTTATAAAAAGAATGAAGGGAAACAAAGGAGGGAAAGAGGGAGGAAGGGCAGAGCCAAATCATTTTATAGCTTTTAGTCTGTAAAACTCTTACTCATTCTTTTTGACCAAATTAAAATACCCCCTCCCTCAAAAGTTTTCCATCACCAGTACATTTTTTGTTCCTGGTTCCCCTGTGCTACCACGATGTTTTCTTCAAATTACTGCAGTAGCACAAAAATTCTTACCTAACATTAGTTATATAATAAACTGTGCTATTTAAATTTATAACACATCAGATATTATGAAATGGAGAAGGAATTTTTATGTAGAAAGCGTCATCAATTTACGATTAACTTGAGTTTCTGTTTACTTGCTTGATGAGAGATTTCAGGATGTTACTCAACTAACAACATGGCAATATGATTGAAAAAAAAATTTATAGAATGGAAAATCAGTTTCCTATCACAATGAGATAAATATGATAAAGATAAATACAAGTATCAAAAGCATATATGTTGTTTTGTTTACATGCTGCAGTTATGTGTTCATAAAACAATTATATCACAGCAAAAGAGAAAGTAAAAATACTGTTTGTAAGCCAGCTGGTAACCAATCTATCTTCCTCATATTCCTTAGCCCTATGTAAACCTAATGACATGGAAAACATTTTGTAAGTATCTTGTCATATTTTCACAAAATGTTCAAACAAGATGTAATAGCTGCTATTACAGTGTGAAAAGGCTGCTTGAGCAATAGAAATCTTAAATATGTTACTTTGCAAACAGCAATACTAACACTGCAGAGCTCAATAACAACTGATGCACACTTATACAAGAAGTCATTCAACTGCTGGTAGCTGCTGATGAAATATGATATTGATATATCTCCAAAATATGTGCACTCTTTCATGAGACCTACTGTAAATACATATCTTTTGTAGCAATGATGTTAAAGTTAATGGGTGTGCAGTGAAAGCAGAAATGTAGATGAAAATTCAGATGATTTTTTTTCTTGATAAACAATTAAATGGCACCATTGCCAAATTTATACACCTATGACTGAGTACTCAGGTGATTTTTTAAAGCAGCAAGTGGAGCAAATATAAAAGAAATTTAAAACAAACAACTGAAAGTGACAGCATTAACTCTGCTTGGAAACGTATTCAGATGGTCTCTTCTGCAAGCAGTGTATAAAGTTTTAACTTGTCAAATTGCTTAAATGAAACTGCATCTCACCATGGAAGATATCTCCAAATCCATAAGTTAAAGAAAAGATAAGACAACCTCAGACACTCACTATAAAGGAGGAAAGAAAAAAAAAAAAAAACTTGCTTCTCCCTGACCTTAGCTGAAAATGAGCGTCTAATATTTCAAAAGTGCATTACAGTGTCTACAACAGGAATCTGGCAGGTGACAGTGAGGAAGTTGCTGTTCTTTGCTATAACATTAAGCTTTGAATACTTAACTGTTAAAATGTTTAAAAGTTAAGTTGTGATAATAACAAATGTTTGTTAAAATTTCCAATTTATTCTTAGAAACAGAATTTTTGTGATAGTGATATTTGCCCTCACTCTCAGCTTTGGTCAAGACACAGAATTTGGGCAATAAATCCAAAAGAAATAGAGGAAATAGAAATAAAACCAAATGCAAACTTGTCAAAAAACACAGCCCCTTATTTTGACAGTTTAGAGAACTGAATTAGCTTTTTAAGAAAAGTTTTACATTTTCTTATGTAACCTGGAGGTTGAACAACTCTTTTTGATGTATCCAAAATGCAAATTTACTTTGATCATCCATTGCCCCTTTAAAATATACCTAGTGTGATAATTGCCAGGGTTCTCCTGCCCACTCTTAGGTAAAATTTGTTCTAGGGATACTTTAAATTGTTCACAGACACAATTCAGTAATTAGAATGTTTAGTCCAAGATATTCATCACCACGAGGAATTTTGATTTAATAACGTATTTTATGACTTCATATTAACACCAGCCCTTTTTAGGCTGGATGCCTTCAAGATTACAAATGGTATAGTTGGCTTGTCTATTTATTCATCTAAACTTCTCTCACAAACAACTCCTTCCCTGCCCTCTTTTCTAGGTGCTGTTTTCAAGGTAAGGACAGTTCTTACTTTAACCATCATTCAGCTCGAATTTCCTGACATATTTTGCAAGGGTTTCTTTTCTGAGTTCTTCTGACATTCTCTGCAGGCCACCTCTCTCCCCCCTGCCTTTCTCTTGACTTTGTTCTAGGTGGCCCTTTGCCACTCTTTCCTGAGCTCTGAATATGCATCTTCAGCTTCTTGCTGCTTCATTCCCTCCGTGACTCCAGGTGGCGCTCTTGGACAGAAGTCAGGATGGCTTGCTCTCTACGCACTTCACAGCAGCTAGGAGGGAACCCTACAGGCATTCACCCATTGTTAGGACGTATCCAGGGAGTATGTAGGTCGACCCCAAAATAGCATCACTCTCCGAAGAGTTATTAAGTCCTTTTTCTTTTACAAGAGTTCCAAGGTGAGAATCAGATCCTAGTCCACCCTGCCTCCCAAATGAAGGCGTAACGTATTAAGCTTTCTATAGATCCCTGTGAGAGCCTGCACCCCCCATGAATGTTTAAGCAGAGAGAGGCAGAAGGGGAGGGAAGGAATATCACATCCTACCTGGAGGAGGGGAGGTAGAGAATATCACATCACATTTTTATTAAAAAATATTTTCCTCCCAATATCTTCTCCCCCAAAACCCTCTCTCCTTTATTTCTCTTCATCCCTTATATACTTGAGGTGAGAGGATTCAAAACACTAAGATCAACTTATTTTAATTATTTTAAATTTTCTTTGTAGATTCTTCAAATGGTGATTCATCTTTGGAATGTCATATCTATTGCACATCAGAGTCAAACTTAAGCTGTTCTACTTAAAGTCTTTATTATATAATAGTGAAATGACACTGGCTTCAGAAGGCATCTTAGATACTTAATTATATCCAGATGCACTAATAAGAAGCATCTGAGCAAGAAAACACGAAGAGATTAAAGGAAGCATGAAAGAATCAGGCCATAGACCAAAAGAGGCAATCAGTTTCTGACACTTAGTATCCTGGAATACATCTTCTGTTGAAAGAGAGTGATGTTGAAGATATAAAATAGATTCCTGCAGGATTTGTTCACTTATTTGATCATTTGTTCATTCATTCATCAATTCATAAAAATAAACATGAATATCTTGAATGTAACAGGCTAAATTCAGTGAGCTAGAATGCTGTGCAAGAATACAAAATATTAGTCATATTTTACAGAACTAGTTATAATACTTTTCTAATGAGTTCATATAACATCTTCCAAATTTTCTTATAAAAAGTTTTAAAAGTGACATTATACGATGTTCAATGTAGGAGCATAAAACATGTTTGCCTCCTTGCCCGCTACCTAATAGTATTGGCTTAATTTCCTTTTAGTAAGAACGGGGATTTGAGCTGGGCATTTTTATTCTATTAATTATGAGTCCCTCAGATTTTGAAATGAGAAGTCAAGTCAACAGAAATACACCACTCTTGAAAATTAATGGAGCTTTTCCAGATTTAATCTGGTGATCTCAACCATGTTAAACTACTCATACGTTTAATTTTAAAAAAAGTCTTTCAGTGATGACAAATTATTTAAAGTCAATTAAATATACACAAACATGAAACTAGTAAGAAACTATTATACTATTTACACAACTACAAAACCAAAAAAAATACTAAATTTAAAGTACATTAAATATTGAGGAATTAGATAACAAATTGATGTAATGTAGCAGATAATGTTTTGCTGAAACTAAATCACCTCTTAAAATACAAGAACAATTTTGCCACACCAACATGGGTTTTCTGAATTCCACATACTTATTCTAGTTTTAGGTATGTGATGATTCCATTCTGGAATCAATTTTAGTGTTATTATTCAAACTACTCTAAAGTGACTTATACCATGAGGTCCCATGACCTTGGCTTAGCAAGAATATTTTATTTATTTTTTCCTCAGCCTCCATTCTTTTTCATTAACCTGAAACCATTAAAAAGTAAAATGATTCATTGACTTAACAAATCATAAAATAAATCCACTCTGTAATGTTGCCATTATAGTTGTAATTAACTGTGTAGCTCTAAGGTAACCATTGAAATAATGCAGAATATACTACATTGTTTAAACTTAAAATTGAAGTAAATGCAGACACTTAAATTTTTCTCATGGGAACCACCAAGAAGAAGGAGGAGAGGGAGGAGGAAGAGTGGGAGAAGAAATAAGA
The DNA here is from genome assembly GCF_025265405.1 of Mesoplodon densirostris. Taxonomy (NCBI): domain Eukaryota; kingdom Metazoa; phylum Chordata; class Mammalia; order Artiodactyla; family Ziphiidae; genus Mesoplodon; species Mesoplodon densirostris. The sequence goes on from NC_082663.1 coordinate 25,192,045, forward strand.
GAAATTTTCAGGACCTTCAGGAATATATGGCTCCCCGGGAGACACCCATTTAGACCCTGTGTTCCTGTGTAATCTAAAGTACAAAGTTTAAAGTTAGTTTATAAAACAGTATTTAATTTTATATTAGCCTATATAATTAATATATTCCTTTTTCAGAGTTTTATTTATTATTTTTAAATATTTGATATATATATACAAAATATTTGTGGCATGCATATATGTTTTGAAGCATAAAAGAGTACCTGCGAACCTACAATTTAAGAACTGCAACTTACTACAAGGGACCCTATCACTCTCCATGTAACACTTTCCTCTTTCAGGATTCCAAATCCCTGATAGCCCCCTTCCCAGTCAAGAGGTAATAACAACCTGAATTTTAAACTTATCATCCTTGGCCTTTTTATTTATATTGTATCACATTTACAGTTAAACAATATATTGTTTCATTTTACTTATTTTTCATTTTTAAAAATATTAATATAATCCATATAGTACTTTGTGGGGGGTTTTCCCCCTTATTTGCTTGCTGCTGGCTCACTTTCATTATTCTACCTTTTTCTCCTCATAGAGTTTAAAGTTAATTTATATTCATTTCTTGAAATGTCAACATTGAAGTCCATGAGAGTCTAAATCTGCTGTGGCTTTTTTGTCCCACAGATTCTTGTTCATGGTGATTGTGTGTGTGTGTGTGTGTGTGTGTGTGTGTGTGTGTGTGTGTGTGTGTGATATCTGACTGTGGAAACCTGGGGCCTAAATTAATGATGCTTTCCCTCGGAGAGAACTTTCACTTCCTTCTGCTGATATGGGACCATCCCATGGCCATGGTCTTATCTCCTGCTGGTACTGACACAATTAATCCCTCCACCCCACAGAGAACCCTACCATTCCCATAAGCTTAGCACTATTTTTGGCCACTGAGAGTCTTCTAGAGTGTGTTGCAAGTCCCCAAATCCATAAGATTTATGTTTTAGCAGAATTTAGTTTTTTCATAGTAAGCTTCCAACAGTATCTAGTCAGGAAGATACTGTTCAAATATTTATGATACTTGTGTAGAAGGAAGTACCATAAATGGTCTGTTCCAATTACACCTGCTTATGTTTTATCATATATATGTAATAATGGAATTCATTTTTTAAAAAAATCAAGAATTTCCATATAACCAAAGAACAGAGAATAAAGAATCACGGGATTTTAGTGAATTGCTTATTCACACTTAGCGATATTTATTCCAAAATGCATTACAAAAATGTGTATCAATCAAGTGTATATCAATTTAATATAATCAATATAAATATTCTTCATATTATTGAGTTTCTCTGTGGAAAGCCTTTGTGTGTGCTTGTTAGAGGGGAGTTGGAAGCCAAAGAAGAGCTTCTTATTCTAGTTTTGATGTTCTTTTGTTTAGTCATATAATTTGCATAGAAAGAGATGATCAGCCTCTCGTTGGTATCACATGAGTTTGAATTAACAATATATAATTTATACATTAGCATATTAAAATATATTAGTTTATATTGGAAGATTCCAGTTAAATTATGGAATTTTCTAGTCAATTGCCCCTCTTCTACTTCTTATATTCAAGGTATTTCAAAATGAAGTTATTAACAGTAGAACTGTTTTGACAGAGATGGGTACCTAAGCTAAGTTTGACTAATCTAATTTCTCAGCATAAGAATATATAATTAGGACAAGCTTCATATGGATTGGTCATGGAATGAAGAGACGGGTCATGAGAGTTATGGTGGCTAGTTTCTATGGACCATGAAGATAAGGGAACAGAAAAGACTAGTCTATAGAGAAGACAGATTAAAGCAGCAGAAGAGAAAGATAAGAAATGAAAGGTGGAAATAAAGATTCTCAGTGCTTCTTATTGCATGGTTTCAATGTCTTTTTTAGGACCTCCTATCCTTGTGTTCCATGAGATGCTACTATGCCCTTAAAATATATGTATTTTTTACTGTTTTGCCTTTTCTTTCTTGAATTTATTCTGTTATTTGCAACCAAAGAGCCAAACTAATTTTAATATAAGCTTTGGTAAAAGCAAAAAAAAGAAAATTTCTCTATTAGCAACATTGTTATGCTTACCAGATCCACTATGGGACTCTGGTTAAGTTACTTCACCTGTCTTGTGTAAAATGCAAGCACGATATTCTGACCTTTTGTGACAATTAAGTGAATTAGTACATAAACAATGCTTAAAACAGTGCCTTCACATGGTAAGAATTATGTGTGTTGACTCCTGCTTGTATTATCCCCATTTTGTAAGAATTTTAAATTTGTCGATTCCATGCCACATGCCACATTTTAATGCAGCAGGAAGCAATATACTAATCCATTATGAAGTTGGTTAGCAGTGCTTCTTTAAGGGAGAGGAGAGAGATGATAAATGGGAAAAATTAAAATAATTACTCATAAGCCAGTGCTTTATCTGATAGATGAAAAAAATATTTTTAAAAAGTTTAAAAGTAAACCTTTTTAAAACATGTTTGCCACATTTTAGGTTGCTTTTTCTAATATGTACCACATTGTCATTCTGGAAATAAACCAAATAGTCTCAATAGTTACAATAATGAAAAGTGACAATCCTTAAATATGTCACATTTTCTCTCCGTGGTTTCACGTTCAACACAACCTGCTGCTTTAATATAAAAATACACTTGAAATGAAAATAGTTCACTATTAATGAAACATGTAGTCAAGGTCACAGTAATTTCTTGTCTGTGAAGTACTTGTCTGTGAAGCAGTGTAGTACTTCCTTTAGATTCTTAGCCTTCTCTTGAAGAACTGATGTGTTCAAGCTTTACATAAACTAAACTGGTCTCTCTCATGTCAGAACATAGGCCAGGTGGCCAGAAAGATAACATGACAACTTTAGGAAGGAATTTCCTATTGCTTCACACCTTATGAACTAATTCTTTCATTCCTTTTCAAATGCTGGCAAGCAAAGCAAGAATGTTCTTGTGAGAGGATGGAAGGAAGAAAAAGCACATTACAATTCAGTAGGGCAAATTCATAAGTGAATATAGCCATATATTTCTAAAACTAAACCCAAATGTTGCTTCTTTTTTTCCTGTCTTCAAAAGGCTAAAATATATATAATTTAAATATGTAAATCTATATCTATCTATATATCTATATATACATATACAGCATATATATACATATATATACATATACAGCATTTTGAACAATGGATCTAGGGACCCTATCTCTAAGTTGTCAAGCAGAAAATGGAAAACTGTATGATGTTTATCACAATTTGAGTAAAATTTAAAATTATTGTGAAAACTATCAAAGTATATAAAATAGATTCATGTGATATGTTAAGCTAACATTTTTTTTTCCTGAAAAGGAAGTGGCTTGGGGTTTTATAAAATTGGCCTCAACAGCTGTATGCAGTCCTGTCGGTAGACTGGTTGTCACACTCGTAACATTTCTGTAACGGAGGCTCAGGAAATATTCCTCCTCAGACAAATACACTGTCTAAAAATTAAGTGTTGTCTGTGGTCATAGGTGCTCGATTCGCACCCAGTCTGCTTGGACTATGAGACAGCTAGGAGGGTACCCCTCAGAAGATGGGCACCGTGTTGGTTTTCTATTGCTGTTGTAACAAATACTACAAAGAGTGACTTAAAACAAGACACATTTAGTGTCTTACAGCTCTGTAGATCAGAAGTCTGACAGGTTTCCCCTGGCAACATCAAGGGCTTGACAGAACTGAGTTCTTTTCTACAAGGCCTAGGGGAGAATTTGTTCCCTTTCTCTTCCAGCTTCTTGAGGCTCCCCTCACACCTTGGATCAAGACCACCTTTTCCAAATTCAAAAAGGCAGATTGAATCCTTCTCACATTGCATCCTTCTAACTTCCCTTTCTGCATTTCTCTTTTACTTTTTAGTGGTAACATTAGGCCCATCCCGATAATCTAGAATAACCCCCTTATGGTAAGGTCCACTGCGCAGCAAATTTATTTCCACCTGCAACTTTAATTACCTTGTGCCATGTGACACAATATATGCACAGGTTCCTGGGATTAGGACGCGGGTACCCTAGGGGTGAGGAAATGCATTAGTCTGCCTCCTATAGCGGCAGTATGTACTTTCTCTGCTGTATTGTCCAATTAATGCCAATTTTCATAAAAGAGATCATCAATTTAATAACCTGATGCCTGCATTTGATAAAAATTTACAATTTTGGTTATAAAATAGAACCATTATTTGACATTCATGTAAGAGACCAGTTACTGTCAATAAGAAGACAGAATAATCATTGGAAAAACTATCTGTTTCAATTCAAAGTGAAATGAGGAACAAAGTGTGGATGCAATTTACTCTATTTATTGAAAATCAAAATAATGAATGTCATATGGAGTATTTATTATTCCTTTGATGAACTCAGTTTGGCACTTTTATAAACAACGGAGCAAACTGGGAATATGACCACATGATAAAACCAAACAGGGTAGTTAAAAGACACACAGAGGGCTTCCCTGGTGGCACAGTGGTTGAGAGTCTGCCTGCCGATGCAGGGGACACGGGTTTGTGCCCCGGTCCGGGAGGATCCCACATGCCGCAGAGTGGCTAGACCCGTGGGCCATGACTGCTGGGCCTGCGCGTCCAGAGCCTGAGCATCCGGAGCCTGTGCTCTGCAACGGGAGAGGCCACAGCAGTGAGAGGCCCGTGTATGGCAAAAAAAAAAAAAAAAGAAAAGAAAAAGACACACAGATACAGTAACTTTAAGGGGAAATAAGAACACTAAATACAATAGAGCAAAAATCAGTTACTAATTTTATGTTAAAAATCAACATCATCTTCTTTAAAAACCTTGACAAAACAAATTAAGCATAGCATGCATGAAACATAACCCTTCATTTTTAGAGTTTCCGTTTTTGAGAAGAATTATTTCAACTTATGTATGATTTCCCTAGAAATAACCAAAAAAATGAACATTTGTAGTATCTTGCATAACTGCATTTCAGGTCCTCCTGACATATAGTAAAGCTAATTCTAAGCATTTATTATGTGTAAGAAACAAAGATTTTACACACTTTAATTCATGCAGTCTTCAAAGAATTAACACACAAGAAGTCAGTATTATCCCCATTTCAGAGACTTAGAAACTGAAGCACAGAGAGAATAAATGACTTGCTTAGAAATATCTAGGCAGTAAGAGGTAGAGTTGACATTTCTAAACCATTCATCGTGGTTCTACAACCAGAACTATTAAGTGGTGCCCTCCTGCCTTCTGACTTGGGTTACATACAAATATTTTCTCTCTTAAACATAAGATGGCTAACACTTTGAATTGTTGAGTTTTGAGCAGTTATTTTATATATATTTATATATACATGTAAATATATAGAGAGAGAGTGGGGGGATTCATTTCACATAGTGTTAGATGATTTAAATCTTAGAAAGACTGTTATTATGAACTTCCCAAGGAGGATTAATTATATATTATATGATATTCATATAATGTATAATATATAACACATGTGTGTTAGTCATTCATTTACTATGTTTTCAACCTCAAAATACAGACTTAATGCCTTCCAAATGTATAGCACTCTGTAAAAATTAAATGATAAGCAGAAACCTCAATTAAATAGAGTCAGAAGGCCAGAAGGAGGTGGGCTCTCACACCCTGAGACAATCGCAGAGCCCAAGAAGAAAGACTCCTCTTCTTTCCTGGCGAGAACTCAGCCAATCAAAAGCCATGGACTCTTTGTTTACTCTAGCCTTCCAACTTCCTCTTCCTCTCTTTTTAAGTGTTCTCCTTCCATTGCCATGCAGGCACTTGCATATGGCTTGCTGATACTTGTGATTCTCTGCTAATACTGAATAAACTTATCTTTGCTGGAGAAACATCTGGCAGTCTCTTTGTTTCAGATCAACATTTTGGTGGTCCATACAGGGACCAGTGAAGACCCACAAATGCTCCAGGGCTGGTGAGCAAATAGGTGTGATACCCTGCGATTGAGCCCACTGTTGCTCACTGCTTTTCTCACTGACCCTGGTGTTTGAACGCACATCTCTTTCTCCTGAATCCAAGCTCACACACGCTTTGCATTTGAAGCTCTCCAGGCTTTATTCAGGATCTATTTTAAGGTTTTGTCTTTCTGGTTAAGGCCTTCTTCTGTATATGGGTACTTGTTTGGTACTTTGGTGTGACTTTGACATCAGAGTGTTTCAACCAAAGTTGGCTGAAAATACCTTTGGCCCATTCCTTTAAGAAAAGGGGCTGCTTCACTAAAATTGTACCAGTTGTCCAGCCTTCAGCCCATTCTTATGAAATAGGGGTCATTCTATGGAAACTGGCTGAAAAGTCTTTGGCATGACTCTTCTTGGACTAAGCTATTTCCTTAGAATTGGCTGGGATTAGCTTGAAAGCTGACTGCATTGCACTATTTGAGCTGTAAATTATTAAGCTGTTGGAAAACTGTTCTTCTACTCGAGAGAAAAACCTCTCAGAAATGGGATTCCAATTATCGAAATATTTTGAGGGTGCCCTCAGCTACAAGGATTCTGGCTGATTTTATGTTTAAAAACGATGATCCTTCCTCATATGCCTTTCTAAATAAATGGACCAACCTGACCAAAAACAATTCAGAATATCAATGGTCATTATGGGGAACTTTTGAAATCCCCAAACTTAATAACCGTAAAACCTAACTGGATTATGATAGCTTAAAATTTTCAGAACTTATTGGAATGTTTATTGTGATTGGTGTTTTTGAAGCTTCCATACATTATCAGAAGCCTAAAATTGCCTCTCTGCAAAACAAGATTTTAAGATTAACTGAGGCAAACAAATGATTAAAGAAAGATAAAAAAAGACCCCCAAAGCTCAAGGCTTTTCTTCCCTGGCTTCCTTGTCTTGGGCTCAGCCTCTGCCACCATCTTGTCTCTCTTCTTTGGCTCCTGGCGGCCAGAATCCACCACTGAGACCATCTTCCTCCTTCCCTTCTATGCTGCCTATGCCTTCTCTATACCCTCAAATCCCCCTTTTCCTTTTCTCAAAAACTGTCTCTACTTTCTTTTCCTCTGAACTTTTACATACCTGTCCCTTTAAAATTAAGACTTCTGAGGACCCAGCAGCTTAACCCTTTAATTTCTTATATTCCCTGGACTAAAGCTGAACTAAGAGCCACAGTCAAAGATTTTCCCAAAGTAACCAAAGATCCTCACCCTCACATATTTGCTAAGGAATTTAATACAATCATACAAACTTATCAACCTTGTTTCCCTGACGCATATAAGCCAGTTCATATGCTTGTAAGTGAAGGTCAGGCCCAGCATTGGATGAAAGTCATTAAGTGGGAAAATCCTGAAAGGTCTCTAAGAATAACAACTGGGAGACCAGCCCACTGATATATGATACGATCAGGCTTGGGCAATTGCTAGGCGACTTCACTGAGCAATTCCTAGGGATCTTCCAAAGCGTGTTGATTGGAACAGAATTCAGGTTGTACACTACACATTTAATGAACCTGTTCATGACTACTGTATTCAACTTCAGATTGCTTTTAAAGAAAATTTTGGTCTTCCTTCAAATGTTGATTTTTATCCACATAGCTTTAAATCTGTATTTATTAATGGGGTGAACCAGGATCTTTGCTTTACAGTAAAAAGGACCAGGATGGAATGGGGAACTATGTCCACTACAAATTTAGTTAATCTGGCCAACCAGCTCTCTCACACTCTAGCTGTCACCTCAAAAAAAGACCACCAAAGTTCTTAATCTTCAAGTCCAGTAATTGAGGGCTTCCTAATGAATCCAAAACCCTGCTACATTGTGCTATTAGTGCAAAGAGCAAGGACATTGGAAAAGAGATTGTTTGCAAATTTATGCACTTCAGGTGCCTTCACCTTGCTTAGCCAGCCTTTACAACCCCCCAATTCTCAATGAAGGGACTCCAAGGAGCCACAGGGTCTTCCCAGTCCTTGCTTTTAATCAGCTCGGAGAAACATTTCTCCAGATTGTGAATGAATCTCTTCCACCCCAAACTGACATTGAAGCCACATTCTAGAAGTTGAACCCCACTACTGTAAAATAGTCCCTGCCCTGAAGCAGTAAAATAGTTCGAATAATAGGGACCTCTATCCAGTGTCTCCACAGGCTGAAATCAAGGCTTTGGCAGGGACTGCAATCCCATTTTATTTTATTTTATTTTTTTTTTTGCTGTACGCGGGCCTCTCACTGTTGTGGCCTCCCCCATTGCGGAGCACAGGCTCTGGACGCACAGGCCAAGCGGCCATGGCTCACGGGCCCAGCCTCTCCGCGGCATGTGGGATCTTCCCAGACCGGGGCACGAACCCGTATCCCCTGCATCGGCAGGCAGACTCTCAACCACTGCGCCACCAGGGAAGCCCTGCAATCCCATTTTAGACATGAAGTCCTTTTCCGAACTCATAGGTTACCGGCAAAATTAATTCCCTTATAATTTTAAAGGATGGAGACACTCAGCATTAAGAGGCCACTCATTGTTCTCTATCTCATGGCCTTCACAACATGGCAGTTGCTGTCCTCAAAGCTAACACAGGAGCATATTTCTGATGCTTCACTTTCCTTTAAATGGTCTGCCTCACTAAATCAGGTCCACTCAAGAAAATCTCCCTATTGATCAAGTCAAACTGAACTGATTGGTGATCTAATCACAGGGATAACATCCCATCATATGCACAGGTTCATTACACTCAAGAGGAGGGAATTCCATAGGGCACATATATCAGGGGGCAGAACACTTGAAGTGTCTTAGAATTCTGTCTACCAGAGATCATTTTCCCAATTTTAATACAAACATAATAAACTTCCTTCTTCCAGGTGACCAGATTAGAAAGGGCTTTAACTCTTAAAAATTAGCAATTTAATGGATGTTGTTTTAACATACAGATACATGCTTTTTATGTACTTTTTAAATGTAAAATGCTACATTCTATTTGAAGATAGTCTTTTAGCTATGCTGATGTTTTCCACACTTCAAATTCTCCATTCCTCTTCTTTGCCAATCTGTTGTTTGAAAACTTAAATATGAAAAATTACATACTTCTATTTATTTTAAAATTATTTGTGGTAAATATATTAATGTTGTACTTTTATATTATCTTAATATATTTTAATATACTTTGTTGAAAGATTGAGACTTCATTTTATTTAAAAGCAAATAAACTGATCTATGTTAATGAAAAACAGACATAACAGCTTAAGTATGATATAAAACTTCTAAGAATTTAAGGGACTGAAAGCACCTAACTGAATCAAGCATGTTCATGGTTTATAGAAGGTAGCTAAACTACCATGGGTGCCTCAAAATAGCTGAAAAATCTAACCACCCTTTGGGAGTCTCTGGAAGTGAGAAACTTAAGGTCAGGCTAGCATGAATAGTAATAAAAGGGAAATATTGTCATCTTTACACTTTTGTTTTCTAGCCCTCAAAAATATTTTCCCACGGTGAGTAAACTCTCCAACTGTTAATCTTATACTCACTTTCTAGATGCAAGTGAGAGATTCTATACTGCAAGAAATATTTTCCAGCTTCATGGAAGGAACCAAAATAATATTAGCTGAAATGTGGAATTACCTCCTCCATTGGGACTGGGAGGTCTAGCAGGGGAAAGCCTTATGTATTATAGCATCTCCTGTGATAGTTTTTAGAACTTGGTGAAAACCTTATGTATTATAGCATATCTCCTGTGATAGTTTTTAGAATTTGGTGTATCTCATAATGAATTTCACCTGGTGGCAATCTACTGAGATAACATATGGCTACAGCAGATGCTTAGCTACAGCTTGACCTGCAACTGAAAGTTCATTGTAAAGATAAGCAACGTTAGCATTCCTCTATATAGTAGGTAATTTGACTAAAAATATATCTATTTATTATTCATAGATGATAATCATGGACTTTTTGAATATGCAGGACCACCTGGTGGGGGGGATAGGGAGGATGGGAGGGAGATGCAAGAGGGAGGAGATATGGGGATATATGTATATGTATAGCTGATTCACTTTGTTATAAAGCAGATACTAACATACCATTGTAAAGCAATTATACTCCAATAGAAATATTAATAAAAAGAAATAAAAAGAAATAGTGAAAAATAAAAAAAATAGAAACAAAGCTTAAATGATTTATATTGTTCACGTAAGGTAATTGAGCCCCATTAAACAAAATTAATTCTCACATTTAATTATCTGTTTATAACCTAGTTCTTTAATATTCAGAATATCATTTCTCAAGAAATGATGTAATAAATAGTGCTTATATTCTCAAGCTAGCATGTTCTCTTCAGTCAATTGATACTTTAAAACAATGCAAGTTAATGATAATATAGTTAAATACATAATTATTATTCTAGCATAGTTTGTTGCTATAAAGAAAACAAACTACTAGTAAAAGTACTTAGTATAGTCAAGTTAATTAGATTATTATAAGAACTTTTGGTTACTCCCTTGGCTTCTAAATATAAATGATACTAAGTTTTATTAAATACTATTTCACTTCAAGTCATATACTTTGCATTCCTTATAACATATATCCAGCACTGTTCATAATTCACATGCCTCAGCTTTGATTAGAATATGCTCCTATCTCACCAGTAAAATACAAAGACGGTCTGATTTATTGCCCTTAACACAGCCCTATTACATAATATGTATTCTTTCAGATTATCGATTGTCACAGTTTCTTGAGGTCATTAACCCTCTGAGCCATATGAATTCCCTTATTATGGGTTATTTCCTGGATGTTTAAAATTTTATGTACATGATCTTTGCAGCTGTTTTTGTTGTTGCTGCTATTGTTTTCACTTGTTTTCTCCCTGTAGGAGGATTCTTCCATTTCAGTTACCTACTGTTGAGTAACCAGTCATGTTACCCATGAACTATTGGTTTAAGACAACAAATTATTATTTCTCATGGTCTTGTGGTTTGACAACTCTCAAACAGATGGCTCTTGCCTGGCATTACTCATGTCATGTGGTTGTGACATTGATATATTGTTATTAATTAGAATACATAGTTTATTCCAAATTCCTTGGATTTTACCTAATGCCTTTTTTTCTGTTCCAGGATCCCATCCAAGATATGACATTACATTTGATTGTGATTTTTTCCTGAGGCTCCTTTCATCTGTAACAATTTCTCAGATTGTCCTTATTTTTGCTGATCTGGACAGTTTTCAGGAGGACTGTTCAGGTACAATATTGGGATTTTGCTGACATTTTTCTCATGATTACAGTAGGGCTATGTGTTTGGAGAGGAAGACCACAAAGGTAAAGTGCCATTTTCATCACATCATAATAAGGGTACATATTATCAACATGAATTAACACAATTTCTGTTGACCTTGATCACATGGCTGAGGTAGTGTTTGCCAAGTTTCTCACGCTCTGAAATTCCTCTTTTTTCCTCACTTCCTATACTGTACTCTTCAGAAGAAGGTTACTATGGCAGTCCACACTTAAGAAGTGGGGATTTACGCACAATTTCCTCAAAGGCAGAATATGTCTATACATAAATTATTCGAATCGTTTTACACGAGATTTTTTTATTCTGCCCATTTATTTACATATTTAAATCATTTATTCATATCAGTATGGACTCATAAATATTTTTATTCGGGGTCATTATGCAATTTTACTTTATGTTCAAAATGCTGGGAGTTCTTTCAGTTGCACCAAATATGCATCTTTGCTGTATTCCCATAAATGTGTGTGGTGGTCGAGTCGATGTTTTTTATAACATATTCCATGATCATCTTTTATATTTTGTATATTGTGGGCACCAGTACTAAATCAGCCATTTCTCCAAGGAGCCTTTTATTGGAGAATGGTATTAGACCTCAAGATTTGAGTGCTGGGGATGCTTGCTGCTACTGGAGTCTTTGCTTCAAGGTTCTTTCAGCTGAAGGAGACTGGAAATATATGCCTGTTTACTATTATGTATTTTCACTTATCTATATATATTTCTATATGTAACCATCTGCATCTATAATAAACTATGCACAAACTCATTCTGATGTTTCCATCTAGAATTCATGACCCCATGGCTCATTTTAGCCTCCTGCTCAGGCTTATCTGTAAATTTCCATTCCAAGAGTGAAAACATCAGCTCCCACTAAATGCCATTAATTTACACAATTTTTTCAGTCCTGTGTACATGAATAGAGTATCAATATTGTTAACCTGCACCCTTAATGGAAGAAATTTCATCAGTTAGTGCACAGTGCCTATGCCCAGTTTATTTGCCTTTGGACTAACAGACTCTAGTCCTTTCCAAAGTTACTTAGGTCAGCACTATTTTTGTCACCCCAGTCAATAAGGTTGTTGCATATATTTGTAATACAGTTAGATTTATTCTGCTTCTTTGCATATCTAGTAATTTTTTGTTGTATGCTGGACATTATAAATGCTATATGTTGAGAATAAATTTTGTCTTCAGTTTTTTGGGGAGGGCGTCAGGTAGTTAATTTAATAATGGGTCAGCTCTATCTTTAGGATATTTATTTTTAGCTTGTTTAGGGTAGGCATATAAAATCTCTCATGAGAATCACCTTAATCCTGAGGCATGGCCTTACAGGGGTTTAACTGAAGGCCTGTGGTGTTTAAATATGTCTCCTGACTGCTTGTTTGGAATTTTTACATATCCCAGTATATTGTGCAGTTTCCACTGCTCCAAGGTAATTTTTCTCTGTCAGTCTATGGAGACTCACACTGTATCTTCACCATATATTTATTATATGATCAAAAACTTAGAGACTCCTATATGAATTTGTGAACCTTCTTTTCTGTTCAACACCCCGTCACACAAATTTCAGCAAACCTTGCTGCCATGAAGTCTAATCTCTACCTTACTAACTTTTCAAGGGTTCTGCAAACAACCTCAGCGCTACTTCCCAGCACTGCAATTTGGAAAGTGCCTCCAGGCAAAGTGTAGGATCATCATAGTGATTTCCTTTTTCTTAGATATCATAGAATAATGCTGCTTATGTCCAATATCTGAAAAACAATTCTTTTTTTTTTTTTCAGGAGAGCTAGTCTAGTAATCTGGTGCCAATTACTCCATTATAGCTAGAAGCAGAAATCCCATAGTGACAGTTTGAGACAACTTTTGTGATTTCTGTTTGAGAAAACTGAGTTTTAGAAAATTTAAGTATCTTGTCCAAGGTTGTAAGTCATCACTGGAGGAGAGTTACACACCCCAGTGGGTCTACTGCCCAAGCTAGCCATTATAAGAATTTACTCCTGCTTCAACTAAATGTGCTTACATCAGCTTCTTAGAATCTCATGATAAAGCACTGTGGACAAAATTCATGCCCTTTAAAACACTTTATTGTAACCCAGTGAATTGGATATGAAGTACAAGTTAGATATGATGTGATAGTGACATAACATATTGTTTGAGGTTAATATACCTATAAAATTATAGATGTGTGTTTACAGTGAAAATAAATATTTATAGTAAGTGTATACTTAATTCAATCACTCCTGATTTCAGTATTATATCTACATGCATAATGTTATAAGCACAATTAAATAAACAGAGGAAAGAGGAACAAAATATATACTACTATAGTCTCAAGTATATCAGATTAATCCTGTTAGAGTATGAACTGCATCCATTGTCATTATTTTAGAAATCAATAAATCTTTTAGATGGGGAAGGAAATGAAAAATGAAATAGGACATAGCAAGCATTCTGAGGATGAACAATGATATATACCATCACATTAGATGCATATTAAAGTAGATTGCTAGACAGAGAAACTGACAAATAACAGTCAGACAGATAAATGGAATATGTGTAAGAGGCATGTCAACTCCAGTTCTAGATGGAGAGACAAATGAAGTAGACCAAGCACTTGAATACAGATATTCCCTAAAGTATGGTCCTACAGATACAGACCTTGATCCTGCCATATGCATCACTGCCATCTACATTACATGTACATGTACTGAAATATTCTGAGAGAAGTTAAAATCTTTAAAGAAAGTCAATTCATTTAATTTATTTATTTTTTATGTCTGCTCCATGAGAAAGAGGTATAAAGGAAATAGGACAGACTTCAGGCATGAAGGAAGCTGTACCTAAGTGGATAAGAGCAAAATTTCTTCCTCACTTTGAATCTGGGAACTACATCTTTTTGGCTGTGGAAATTTCAACTGGCTCTTAATACCTCAAAGTCGCTCATTTAAAAATTGGTGTTTAATCAAAGCTACAATGAGGTATCACCTCACACCGGTCAGAATGGCCATCATCAAACAATCTACAAAAAATAAATGCCAGAGAGGGTGTGGAGAAAAGGGAACCCTCTTACACTGTTGGTGGGAATGTAAATTGATGCAGCCACTATGGAGAACAGTATGGAGGTTCCTTAAAAAACTAAAAGTAGAATTACCATACGATCCAGCAATCCCACTACTGGGCATATACCCTGAGAAAACCATAATTCAAAAAGAGTCATGTACCACAATGTTCACTGCAGCTCTATTTACAATAGCCAGGACATGGAAGCAACCTAAGTGTCCATCGACAGATGAATGGATAAAGAAGATGTGGCACATATATATAATGGAATATTACTCAGCCATAAAAAGAAACGAAACTGAACTATTTGTAGTGAGGTGGATGGATGTAGAGTCTGTCATACAGAGTGAAGTAAGTCAGAAAGAGAAAAACAAATACCATATGCTAACACATATATATGGAATCTAAAAATATATATATATGGTTCTGATTAACCTAGGGGCAGGACAGGAATAAAGACGCAGATGTAGAGAATGGACTTGAGGACACGGGGAGGGGGAAGGGTAATCTGAGATGAAGTGAGAGAGTAGCATTGACATATGTACATTACCAAATGTAAATGGTAATGGGAAATTATAAATGGGAAACAGCCACATAGCACAGGGAGATCAAGATCAGCTTGGTGCTTTGTGACCTCCTAGAGGGATGGGATAGGGAGAGTGGGAGGGAGACACAAGAGGGAGGGTATATGAGGATATACGTATACATATAGCTGATTCACTTTGTTATACAGCACAAACTAACACAACATTGTAAAGGAATTATACTCCAATAAAGATGTTAAAAAATAAATAAAAATAGGTGTTTAATAGGTGCTATAAAGTAAAACTTATTTTTATATAACACCTAAGGTTATATAATATACCATGTAAAAAAAACACTTAGTATAGGAAACACAGTAACCACTTATTAAATGCATATATTAGCATTTCTTATGAACATACATCATCTATGAACAAATTATTTTTTTCAAAGTTTATTCCAGTATATATCAGAATTTCCATGTTAAACCCCTATACTCCAGGAGATGACCACCCACAACACTACAGGTATTTCTGGACCTTATCTATATGAGGCAATATTTATTATTCTACCTGTCTTAGTTTTAATGATGATATATGCAATCCACCTTCGGGATAGCTATATAGTGTTTAATATTACCATTTAGAGCACGTTATTTGAAAATATTTGAAAAGCAACTTACTTATATGTAATTCTGATACTAGTTACCCATCTTTTCAAGAAGGAAAATATTCCATCTTTCCTAAGATTGAATTAAAATGACAAGGACACTCAGCCTCCAAAATGTTACTGATGCTGAAAATACCTTCTATTAACACCGCATTCTCTAAACCTAGTGAGATTTGGAGAGGAGAATGAAGGACGATATTCCCCATGTTTCCAAGTTCAAGAGGAGGGATAACATTTATCTCCTGGACTTGAATACAAGAATAGAAAAAAATAAGAAACATACCTTTCATGAATGGATTTGTCAAGGCCCCCTGTAATTGTAATGACCTAAAATGATAGAGCAAGTGGAGTGTACAGCTGTGGGAGCTGAGAAACAACCATGTTTGTTTGTAAAGCAAATAGCGGAGTGATAGAAAAGAAGCAAGATGCCTGATGTGATCAAAATACCAGTGTCACAGTTTCAAAAAGAGAATCTCATTTCCAGCAAAATAGAAAGCATAACCACAGACTAAGTACAGACATTAAATTTTTAAAAAGGCCAGCCTAGTCCAGTATACACATTCTATAAACACTCAGTAAAATCACGTTCAGTTTGACTGACTTGGACATGAAGAATGAATGTACAGTACTATATAAAATCAAAAGATTTAAAAAGATTAAAATTGAAATGACCCTCCTATAGAAAGAAAATATTCCTTTTGGGCTATTTTTTATTTCTCTTACCTAACATTTAGATGTTTACATGTTTCAAAATATTTTAATTCACACATACACACACACACATACACACAAACTTTAAAAACTCTGATTACTTACAAAATTCCTGTGAAGTACAAAGAAAAACAAGGACTATTAATTTCTATTTTATATAATACAAAACTGAAATCCAAAGAGATAAAGGTTTGGCCAATTTTCATAAAACAGTAATCGATAAAGCATGAGTGAAAACCAGCCCCCCAAATCTTGAGTTTTTGTTTTGTTTCGTTTTCCCATCACCACAGAATAGGGAGATGTTTATAAAGAATTCACTGCCAAGTATATGAAGACAGACTCTTTTATATCCCATTGTTTCATGGTCACAATACTATGTGGCTGTCAGAAAAGATAAATTTATCCAATGAGAGACTTTATGTAAGCTGTTAGAATTTCCACAGTAACTACAAGGTCAGGTCAGCAATATCCACTGGTAAATTTAGTACAAGAGATCAGTCTTCTCAGTGATCTTAGGAGGTTTTATGGAAAAAGATCCTGTGGGGAGGTGATAGTTTGCATAGCTCAGTGCTCTTAACTCCACACTTGGCTTTATCTTACCCTCATAACTCAACTATCCTGAACTAACACAGAGATTCCTACATCATGATCTTGACTTTGCAGTTCTCATGTTTTAGCCTACTCTTAGTTTTATACTTTGTAGTAATTTTAAAGAATCTTATAGAAAGGTTATAAAATAAAGAAAACAATAGAATCATTGTTTTTTTTTAATTTTTCTTTCCTTTGGTGTAAAGTATCTCTCATTATCTACTCTGTATCTTCTCAGGTTATGCAGTATACATGTGGAGGGCATGGTTACTGAAGAGAAAATTTCCAGGTGACAAAGCCAGTTATTTTCAGGATTTATAAACTTGTACTATATTTAAAAGCATAATTTTAGTGAAAATACACATAATGTAAATGAGCATATGTAAGTCCATTTAGATATCTATTCAAGCTCTTTTCATGAAGGTAATTGCTTTTTGGCAGAATGTTGGCTTTTTAACATTCTTCACATTCAATGTGGAGCAGAAAACAGAAGGAACAAAGAGAAGAACCTGGAACATTTTTCAACTGGCCTAAACATAAAGTTCTGAGAATCTCTGATATTTTTTTGACTTTTACAATGACTTCACGTAAAAAGTC
Source organism: Mesoplodon densirostris (assembly GCF_025265405.1). Lineage (NCBI taxonomy): Eukaryota > Metazoa > Chordata > Mammalia > Artiodactyla > Ziphiidae > Mesoplodon > Mesoplodon densirostris. Next base: position 25,209,436 of record NC_082663.1, read on the forward strand.
AGTAAATATACATTCAAGCATCTGTTTTTTCCACCCCCAAGTTGAATTATTTAGGGGATTGAATCAAGCATGCAATTTCCACATGCAAAAGCACGAGAAGGAAGGGGAGCATTCAATACATGCACAACTGTAGTTGCAAAATCTCAAAACTTGCCTATGCAAGTTGTAAGGATGGCACATTTCCTTTCTCTGTGGATTTTGGCAGGCAGATAAAATAAAGGACCACCAAATAACTGTACGCACAAAGGAGATAGGCATTTCAGAGAAGAAAAGCATATTTAGAATGGAGAACAAGTTAGAAAACACAGATATATTGGAGCACATAGCTGACGGGAGTCAGCTGTATTTCTATGGAAACTTAATTTCTTTAATTTGGATAAGTTCCAAAAAGTGGAAGCATTTTTTACAGTCCTTCTATGGCACAGAGTAAATAGATACAGTTTACCTAAGCACACTGAGCAGATGAAAAAAATCCACAGGCTTATAAAACCAAAGTGGTCTCTTCTTCAAATATCCAGCCTCTGGTGATGGCGAATGTGTTTGTTTTCTGAGAATTGCAGGTTAAATGAATCAGACAGTTAATGGAATCTAATTTCTCCAGAGGTAGATACTTCTAGAGAGAACCTCAACCAAGATGAAAAACTTCCACCTCCAGAATCCATTAAAATAGTTTAATCTAAATTATAATCTGTCAAACTTTGTAAAAGTAGTTTTGTATAAAATCAGAAAATATTAAGCCATTCACTAATTTAGGCTGTATCCTTGAGGAAAAATTTCTTTACCTGACTAATGTCGAGATTTGACACTGATTCCACAATGAGCTGGTGAATCAATATCATATTAACTACACCTATAAATAAGTGATTGCTTATTTACAAAGAATACTGATAGCCTGTGTGATTAATCCTTACTATCCTAATGGTACAGCTATACTAATTATGGTATAGCAGTGAATAAAGTTGATAAGGTCTCATATAATGTCACAGCTGTAACATTGGCATTAACAGCCTAGAGTTCTCTAGTCAATATATTGAAATCTTACTTCACCTTTCTGTCTAGTATAGGTTAAGAATTTAATGACCTCTTTAGGAGCTTTCCAATATTGTAATCTCTCTAAATAAGTATTCTCAAAAAATACTGTTCATACAGATTATCAAGACTTCTCAGGTCGCTTAAGATTTGCCAGTGCCTTAGTAAGAGTAAAGACCTACTTCCTTCTTATTTAAATAAGACTATTTCAGAAGTAGAATATACTTTCAGAAGCTGTTTATTAAAAGGTAACAATATAAAACAACTAACTAACTGAAATGTCTAAATATTCAGTTTCACAACCAATATAGGAAAGCCTCATGCTGGCCTTGCCAGACTCGATCTGCTTTAAGTCCTCTGTTGCCCACAAACAATAGTAAAATCTGAAGTGGAGCTTAAGAGGTGAATGTATAACTGAGTTCAGGAATATCTTGCTATCTAAATTAGTTCCAGGATATTTTTTCAAGTATGCAATTTGTGTGAAAAGACAACCCAATGATTTTCAGCATCCCTAACCCTATTCTAAACTTGGAAATAAATATCTCTCATTTCTATTTTTCTATTACAAAGTTTTGGAGGGACAATTAAGTATTAACTAGTTGACTTCTCACATTTGACTTTGAAAAGATTTGATCAAACAATTTAAAAAATGAGCTGAGTATTTAAAAAGAAAGATACACGTCTCTAGGTATGCTGGTTCATGGGAGCTTCCCAGGTGTAATCTGAAACTGGTCCCCTATGCAGTGGGCAGAGACACTGAAGAGAAAGGCAGAACACTCCAGATTGGCAGCTGCTAATTTTAAAAAGCAAGGGGATTTACTTATGAGGCCTATATTAGGCAGCTGCAAGATGAATAGATTTCCACACCTGTCCACCAGAATCTTAAAAATTAAGATTAACTGGGTTCAGTCACATACACAGGAGGCCTTAACCACGTTCAATCACATACCTAGGCCCAGACAGTCTTAACATCACACTTCCATCTCAAAGCTGTCTCCTTGGAGCAGCTTCTGGGATTGGGGAAGGCAAGTGGAAAACACATTCCAGGGACAGGGGAAGGAGTGGGGAGCCTCCAATGGCCCAGTCCAGCTTGCAGGTCAACTGGCAGTCACATTTTTTTTTTTTTTATTTTACAAATTTAATCAGTTATACATATACATTTGTTCCCATATCCCCTCCCTTTTGCGTCTCCCTCCCACCCTCCCTATCCCACCCCTCCAGGCAGTCACAAAGAACCGAGCTGATCTCTCTGTGCTATGCGGCTGCTTCCCACTAGCTATCTACCTTATGTTTGGTAGTGTATATATGTCCATGCCGCTCTTTCACTTTGTCACAGCTTACCCTTCCCCCTCCCCATATCCTCAAGTCCATTCTCTAGTAGGTCTGTGTCTTTATTCCTGTCTTACTCCTATGTTCTTGATGACATTTTTTTTTTCTTAAATTCCATATATATGTGTCAGCATACAGTATTTGTCTTTCTCTTTCTGACTTACTTCACTCTGTATGACAGACTCTAGGTCCATCCACCTCATTACAAATAGCTCAATTTCATTTCTTTTTATGGCTGAGTAATATTCCATTGTATATATGTGCCACATCTTCTTTACCCATTCATCCGATGATGGACACTTAGGTTGTTTCCATCTCCGGGCTATTGTAAATAGGGCTGCTATGAACATTTTGGTACATGTCTCTTTTTGAATTATGGTTTTCTCAGGGTATATGCCCAGTAGTGGGATTGCTGGGTCATATGGTAGTTCTATTTGTAGTTTTTTAAGGAACCTCCATACCGTTCTCCATAGTGGCTGTACCAATTCACATTCCCACCAGCAGTGCAAGAGTGTTCCCTTTTTTCCACACCCTCTCCAGCATTTATTGTTTCTAGATTTTTTGATGATGGCCATTCTGACTGGTGTGAGATGATATCTCATTGTAGTTTTGATTTGCATTTCTCTAATGAGTAAAGATGTTGAGCATCCTTTCATGTGTTTGTTGGCTGTCTGTATATCTTTTGTGGAGAAATGTCTATTTAGGTCTTCTGCCCATTTTTGGATTGGGTTGTTTGTTTTTTTGCTATTGAGCTGCATGAGCTGCTTATAAATTTTGGAGATTAATCCTTTGTCAGTTGCTTCATTTGCAAATATTTTCTCCCATTCTGAGGGTTGTCTTTTCGTCTTGTTTATGGTTTCCTTTGCTGTGCAAAAGCTTTGAAGTTTCATTAGGTCCCATGTGTTTATTTTTGTCTTTATTTCCATTTCTCTAGGAGGTGGGTCAAAAAGGATCTTGCTGTGATTTATGTCATAGAGTGTTCTGCCTATGTTTTCCTCTAGGAGTTTGACAGTGTCTGGCCTTACATTTAGGTCTTTAATCCATTTTGAGCTTATTTTTGTGTATGGTGTTAGGGAGTGATCTAATCTCATACTTTTACATGTCCCTGTCCAGTTTTCCCAGCACCACTTATTGAAGAGACTGTCCTTTCTCCACTGTACATTCCTGCCTCCTTTATCAAAGATAAGGTGACCATATGTCCTTGGGTTTATCTCTGGGCTTTCTATCCTGTTCCATTGATCTATCTTTCTGTTTTTGTGCCAGTACCATACTGTCTTGATTACTGTACCCTTGTAGTATAGTCTGAAGTCAGGGAGCCTGATTCCTCCAGCTCCATTTTTCGTTCTCAAGATTGCTTTGGCTATGCGGGGTCTTTTGTGTTTCCATACAAATTGTGCAATTTTTTGTTCTAATTCTGTGAAAAATGCCATTGGTAGTTTGATAGGGATTGCATTGAATCTGTAGATTGCTTTGGGTAGTAGAGTCATTTTCACAATGTTGATTCTTCCAATCCAAGAACATGGTACATCTCTCCATCTATTTGTATCATCTTTAATTTCTTTCATCAGTGTCTTATAATTTTCTGCATACAGGTCTTTTGTCTCCTTAGGTAGGTTTATTCCTAGATATTTTATTCTTTTTGTTGCAATGGTAAATGGGAGTGTTTCCTTGATTTCACTTTCAGATTTTTCATCATTAGTATATAGGAATGCCAAAGATTTCTGTGCATTAATTTTGTATCCTGCTACTTTACCAAATTCATTGATTAACTCTAGTAGTTTTCTGGTAGCATCTTTAGGATTCTCTATGTATAGTATCATGTCATCTGCAAACAGTGACAGCTTTACTTCTTCTTTTCCCATTTGGATTCCTTTTATTTCCTTTTCTTCTCTGATTGCTGTGGCTAAAACTTCCAAAACTAGGTTGAATAAGAGTGGTGAGAGTGGGCAACCTTGTCTTGTTCCTGATCTTAGTGGAAATGGTTTCAATTTTTCACCATTGAGGACGATGCTGGCTGTGGGTTTGTCATATATGGCCTTTATTATGTTGAGGAAAGTTCCCTCTATGCCTACTTTCTGCAGGGTTTTTATCATAAATGGGTGTTGAATTTTGTCAAAAGCTTTCTCTGCATCTATTGAGATGATCATATGGTTTTTCTCCTTCAGTTTGTTAATATGGTGTATCACGTTGATTGATTTGCGTATATTGAAGAATCCTTGCATTCCTGGAATAAACCCCACTTGATCATGGTGTATGATCCTTTTAATGTGCTGTTGGATTCTGTTTGCTAGTATTTTGTTGAGGATTTTTGCATCTATGTTCATCAGTGATATTGGCCTGTAGTTTTCTTTCTTTGTGACATCCTTGCCTGGTTTTGGTATCAAGGTGATGGTGGCCTCGTAGAATGAGTTTGGGAGTGTTCCTCCCTCTGCTATATTTTGGAAGAGTTTGAGAAGGATAGGTGTTAGCTCTTCTCTAAATGCTTGATAGAATTCGCCTGTGTAGCCATCTGGTCCTGGGCTTTTGTTTGTCGGAAGATTTTTGATCACAGTTTCAATTTCAGTGCTTGTGATTGGTCTGTTCATATTTTCTATTTTTTCCTGATTCAGTCTTGGCAGGTTGTGCATTTCTAAGAATTTGTCCATTTCTTCCAGATTGTCCATTTTATTGGCATAGAGTTGCTTATAGTAATCTCTCATGATCTTTTGTATTTCTGCAGTGTCAGTTGTTACTTCTCCTTTTTCATTTCTAATTCTATTGATTTGAGTCTTCTCCCTTTTTTTCTTGATGAGTCTGGCTAATGGTTTATCAATTTTGTTTATCTTCTCAAAGAACCAGCTTTTAGTTTTATTGATCTTTGCTATCATTTCCTTCATTTCTTTTTCATTTATTTCTGATCTGATTTTTATGATTTCTTTCCTTCTGCTAACTTTGGGATGTTTTTGTTCTTCTTTCTCTAATTGCTTTAGGTGCAAGGTTAGGTTGTTTATTCGAGATGTTTCCTGTTTCTTAAGGTGGGATTGTATTGCCATAAACTTCCCTCTTAGAACTGCTTTTGCTGCATCCCATAGGTTTTGGGTCGTCGTGTCTCCATTGTCATTTGTTTCTAGGTATTTTTTAATTTCCTCTTTGATTTCTTCAGTGATCACTTCGTTATTAAGTAGTGTATTGTTTAGCCTCCATGTGTTTGTATGTTTTACAGCTCTTTTCCTGTAATTGATATCTAGTCTCATAGCATTGTGGTCGGAAAAGATACTTGATACAATTTCAATTTTCTCAAATTTACCAAGGCTTGATTTGTGACCCAAGATATGATCTATCCTGGAGAATGTTCCATGAGCACTTGAGAAAAATGTGTATTCTGTTGTTTTTGGATGAAATGTCCTATAAATATCAATTAAGTCCATCTTGTTTAATGTATCATTTAAAGCTTGTGTTTCCTTATTTATTTTCATTTTGGATGACCTGTCCATTGGTGAAAGTGGGGTGTTAAAGTCCCCTACTATGATTGTGTTACTGTCGATTTCTCCTTTTATGGCTGTTAATATTTCCCTTATGTATTGAGGTGCTCCTATGTTTGGTGCATAAATATTTACAATTGTTATATCTTCTTCTTGGATTGATCCCTTGATCATTATGTAGTGTCCTTCTTTGTCTCTTCTAGTAGTCTTTATTTTAAAGTCTATTTTGTCTGATGTGAGAATTGCTACTCCAGCTTTCTTTTGGTTTCCATTTGCATGGAATATCTTTTTCCATCCCCTTACTTTCAGTCTGTATGTGTCTCTAGGTCTGAAGTGGGTCTCTTGTAGACAGCATATATATGGGTCTTGTTTTTGTATCCATTCAGCCAGTCTGTGTCTTTTGGTGGGAGCATTTAGTCCATTTACATTTAAGGTAATTATTGATATGTATGTTCCTATTCCCATTTTCTTAATTGTTTTGGGTTCGTTATTGTAGTTCTTTTCCTTCTGTTGTGTTTCTTGCCTAGAGAAGTTCCTTTAGCATTTGTTGTAAAGCTGGTTTGGTGGTGCTGAGCTCTCTCAGCTTTTGCTTGTCTGTAAACGTTTTAATTTCTCCATCAAATCTGAATGAGATCCTTGCTGGGTAGAGTAATCTTGGTTGCAGGTTTTTCTCCTTCATCACTTTAATTATGTCCTGCCACTCCCTTCTGGCTTGTAGAGTTTCTGCTGAGAGATCAGCTGTTATCCTGATGGGGATTCCCTTGTGTGTTATTTGTTGTTTTTGCCTTGCTGCTTTTAATATGATTTCTTTGTGTTTAATTTTTGACAGTTTGATTAATATGTGTCTTGGTGTATTTCTCCTTGGATTTATTCTGTATGGGACTCTCTGTGCCTCCTGGACTTGATTAACTATTTCCTTTCCCATATTAGGGAAGTTTTCAACTATAATCTCTTCAAATATTTTCTCAGTCCCTTTCTTTTTGTCTTCTTCTTCTGGAACCCCTATAATTCGAATGTTGGTGCGTTTAATGTTGTCCCAGAGGTCTCTGAGACTGTCCTCTGTTCTTTTCATTCTTCTTTCTTTATTTTGCTGTGCAGCAGTTATTTCCACTATTTTATCTTCCACCTCACTTATCCGTTCTTCTGCCTCAGTTATTCTGCTATTGATCCCATCTAGAGTATTTTTTATTTCATGTATTGTGTTTTTAATCGATGCTTGATTCATCTTTAGTTCTTCTAGGTCCTTATTAACTGTTTCTTGCATTTTGTCTATTCTATTTCCAAGATTTTGGATCATCTTTATCATCATTATTCTGAATTCTTTTTCAGGTAGACTGCCTATTACCTCTTCATTTGTTAGGTCTGGTGGGTTTTTATCTTGCTCCTTCTCCTGCTGTGTGTTTTTCTTTCTTCTCATTTTGCTTATGTTACTGTGTTTGGGGTCTCCTTTTTGCAGGCTGCAGGTTCGTAGTTCCCGTTGTTTTTGGTGTCTGTCCCCAGTGGCTAAGGTTGGTTTAGTGGGTTGTGTAGGCTTCTTGGTGGAGGGGACTAGTGCCTGTGTTCTGGTGGATGAAGCTGGATCTTGTCTTTCTGGTGGGCAGGTCCACATCTGGTGGTGTGTTTTGGGGTGCCTGCGGACTTTTTATGATTTTAGCCCACCTCTCTGCTAATGGGTGGCGTTGTGTTCCTGTCTTGCTAGTTGTTTGGCATAGGGTGTCCAGCACTATAGCTTGCTGGTCGTTGAGTGAAGCTGGGTGCTGCTGTTGAGATGGAGATCTCTGGAAGATTTTCGCCGTTTGATATTGTGTGGAGCTGGGAGGTCTCTTGTGGACCAGTGTCCTGAAGTTCGCTCTCCCACCTCAGAGGCACAGCACTGACTCCTGGCTCCTCAATTTGGGATGATTTGTTGTCTATTCATGTATTCCACAGATGCAGGGTACATCAAGTTGATTGTGGAGCTTTAATCCGCTGCTTCTGAGGCTGCTGGGAGAGGTTTCCCTTTCTCTTCTTTGTTCTCACAGCTCCTGGGTCTCAGCTTTGGACCTGGCCCCGCCTCTGCGCGTAGGTCGCCGGAGGGCGTCTGTTCTTCGCTCAGACAGGACAGGGTTAAAGGAGCAGCCTCTTCGGGGACTCTGGCTCACTCAGGCCGGGCGGGAGGGAGGGGTACGGAGTGCGGGGCGAGCCTTTTGGGAGGTCTGGGGTCTTCTGCCAGCGTTCAGTAGGTGTTCTGTAGGAGTTGTTCCACGTGTAGCTGTATTTCTCGTGTATCCGTGGGGAGGAAGGTGATCTCCGCATCTTACTCTTCCGCCATCTTACCCGGAAGTCACATTTTTTGATGACCTCTTCTAAGGAGGTATAACTCTCACAGTCTGCAGTCAATGCCTATATCCCTGAATGCTATGCTAAAGTCAAACATAATAACTCTGGAAGCTAAATTGAGATGAAAGACAAAATCTAAATACAACCCAAGGTATTGCCCTAATAATTTTAGTACAAAAATACTTTACTGTACAGTGATATGAAAAGAAACAGGGGAAAAATTATATTTAGAAACTGTATCACTCTGTTCAGTCTGAGACAACAAAATGCCACAGACTAGGTAGTTTAAACAATAGGAATTAACTTTATCGTAGTTCTAGAGGCAAGAAGTCCAAGATCAGGGCGCTAGCATGGTCAGTTTCTGGTGAGAGTATTCTTCCCATCTTGGGGGTAGCTGCCATCTCACTGTGTTCTCACATGAATTCTTTTTTGGGCACTCAGGGAGAGTGAAAGAGAAAGACAGAGAAGAGCAGGAAACACTCTCATATTTCTTCTTTTAAGGACACTAATCTTATCAGATCAGGAACCCACCCTTGTGACCTCATTTAACCTCACTGCCTTAAAGGCCCCAATTCTAGATATAGCCAAACTGGTGGTTAGAGCTTCAACTTATAAATTTGTGGGACACACAAACATTCAGTCCATAACAAGAACTACATGATTTGTATTAGAGGGAGCATATGTACCTGCTGGGGAAAAGGTATAAGTAGGTGATCGTCTTCAATCATTGAACTTGTCTCTTTAAACAGCCTGCAATACCTAACTATTTATGCTGCATCTAGTCAAACTACCCTAATCTTAGCAAATAATATGCTTTATATAGCAAATTCCAATTTCAGGCTACACTGAAGATAAAGTGCAACTCACTTTATACAAATGGTAGGAAATTTCCAAATAACCTTCCATTTTAATCTAGTCTGACTTAGAGTCAGCTCATATCAATATATACTTTTATAAGATGTTTGGACCACTGATTTTTTCCCAAACATTGTGAAATGAATAACTGAGTCACTAAATTAACCCAAAATAATTTAAAATGTAAATGTAAAATTGTCTAAGAAGGAAAATGACTGAAAGTGTAAATTACTGGAAATTGCACCATGGTCTTTGTTTATTACTTTGCATAAAATAAATTAAGGTGGCCATAACATTTTATATTAAACAGAATGCTCTCACCTACAGCCCTTAAAGACAGTGTATGAGAACCTTATTAAGACTGATCACAGGTGCAGAGCCAAGATGGCGGTGTGGCAAGACATGGAGTTTGCGTCTCCCCACAACTAGGGTGCCTACAGGATGCTGGTGGGGGACCTTGATACCCAAGGTGATCAGAGGAACCCCCAAGCAAACTGGTAGGATGTGGGGGGATTGAGGGGGGGAGAAGTGGAGGTCAGATGGACTGGCACCCCTGAGGGGTGGCTTAGAGGGGGGAGTGTTTCCCACGCATGGAGGGACCCTTGGGGGTTCAGATCAGGGGGGAGCAGGCTCAGTGTATCCCCTGCCCAATCAGCTGGAGAAGTCTGCACAGCCCTCAGGCCGGGTCCAATAGCCTCAGAGGCCCCCTCTGGGCCACGTGGGTCCTGAGAGTATAGGAGGGAAGCTGGGAGAGAGCAGGAGAGGCAGGCAGGAGGGGTCCTCCAGGACTGGAGCAGTGGGAGAGGAGTGAAGGGCTTGGCCCTGCCCACTCGAGACTCAGAAGCCTGCTGAGCTCCCAGGCCGGGTCCCCTGCCCTCTAAAGCCCCCTCCAGGCCACATGGGTCCTGGGGACATAGGAGGGAGGTGGGGGGGACAGCAAGAGAGGAAGGCAGGAGGGGCCCTCCAGGGCCGGACGAGAGGGAGAGGAGCCGAGGACGTGTGCCCTGCCCACTCGAGCCCAGGAAGTTGCTGGGCTCCCAAGTGGGGCCCCCACCCTCTGAGACCACAGGCACGAGGCACATCTGGGCCCCTTCTGTTCAACTGAGCCTAAGGCCCACACCCCACACCCCCCAAGGGCCTTTTTCATCCCTGGGGGTCCTAAGCATAGGACCCACCCACCACCCAAACCCCACCCCTGCTTAGGCCCCGCCCTCCACAGCCAAGGCCTTTTCCACCTTTTTTATTTTCTTCTCCTCTCTTTTACTATTGTGGTTCTGTTTTACCTTCTGGTTGTTGTTTCATCTATATTTTTATTTTTATATTCTTTCTAACATATCTGTTAATTTCCTAGTCTAATTTTATTTTTTACTTTGTTATTGTTCTACCCCCACTTTTTTTTTTTTTTTGCCACTCCGTGCAGCTTGCACAATCTTCATTCATGAACCTGGGGTCAGTCCGAAGCTCCTGCATTGGGAGCTCCAAGTCCGAATCACTGGACTAACAGAGAACCTCAGACCACAGGGAATATTCATCAGAGTGAGGTCTCCTGGAGGTCCTCATCTCGGCACCAAGACCCAGCTCTACCCAACAGCCTACAAACTCCAGTGTTGGAAGCCTCAGGCCAAACAACCAGTAAGATGGAAACACAATCCAACTCATCAAAAAAAAAAATAAGATGGCAAAAAAATATGTCACAGATGAAGGAGCAAGGTAAAAAACTACAAAACCAAATAAATGAAGAGGAAATAGGCAATCTACCTGAAAAAGAATACACAGAAATGATAGTAAAGATGATCCAGAATCTCAGAAATAGAATGGAGGTGCAGATTGATAAAATACAAGAAATAATAAAGATCTAGAAGAACTAAAGAATAAACAAACAGAGATGAACAACACAATAACTGAAATGAAAAATCCACTACAAGGAATCAATAACAGAATAACTTAGGCAGAAGAATGAATAAGTGAGCTGGAAGACACAATGGTGGAAATAACTGCTGAGGAGCAGAATAAGGAGAAAAGAACAAAAAGAATTAAAGACAATCTCAGAGACCCCTGGGACAACACTAAATGCAACAACATTCAAATTATAGGGGTTCCAGAAGAGGAAGAGAAAAACAAAGGGTCTGAGAAAATAGTTGAAGAGATTATAGAGGAAAACGTCCTTAACATGGGAAAGAAAATAGTCACCCAAGTCCAGGAAGCACAGAGAGTCCCACACAGAATACAACTGAGGAGAAACACACCAAGACACATATTAGTCAAACTAACAAAAATTAAATTCAAAGAAAAAATGTTAAAAGAAGTGAGGGAAAAATGACAACATACAAAGGAAACCCCATAAGGTTATCAGCTGACTTTTCAGCAGAAACTCTGCAGGCCAGAAGGGAATGGCAGAATATACTTAAAAGTGATGAAAGAGAAAAACTTACAACCAAGATTACTCTAGCCAGCAAGGATCTCATTCAGATTCCATGGAGAAATCAAAAGCTTTTCAGACAAGCAAATGCTAAGAGAATTCAGCACCATCAAACCAGCTTTACAACAAATGCTAAAGAAACTTCTTTAGGCAGGAAACACAAGAGAAGAAAAAGGACTCACAAAAAAAACCCCAAAACAATTAAGGAAATGGTAATAGGAACATACATATCGATAATAACCTTGAATGTAAATGGATTAAATGCCTCAACCAAAAGACACAGAATGGCTGAATGGATACAAAAATAAGACCCATAAATATGCTGTCTACAAGAGACCCACTTCAGACCTAGGGACACATACAGACTGAAAGTAAAGGTATGGAAAAAGATATTCCATGCAAACGGAAATCAAAAGAAAGCTGGAGTAGCAATACTCATATCAGACAAAATAGACTTTAAAATAAAGACTGTTACAGGAGATAAGGAAGCACACTACATAATGATCAAGGGATAAATCCAAGAAGAAGAGATAAACAATTATAAATGTTTATGTACCCATATAGGAGCACCTCAATACATAAAACAATGCTAACAACCATGAAAGGAGAAATCAACACTAACACAATAATAGTAGGGGACTTTAACACCTCACTTACACCAATGGACAGATTGCCCAAAAAGAAAATAAATAAGGAAACACAAGCTTTAAATGACACAATAGTCCAGATAGATTTAATGGATAATTATAGATCATTCCACACAAAGGGGTAAAATACACCTTCTTTTCAAGTGCACACAGAACATTCTCCAGGACAGATCACATCTTGGATCACAAATCAAGCCTCAGAAAATTTAAGAAAATTGAAATCGTATCAAGCATCTTTTCTGGCCACAACACTATCAGAATGGAAGTCAATTACAGGAAAAACACTGTGAAAAACAAATAGATGGAGGCTAACCAGTGTGCTACTAAATAACCAAGAGATCACTGAAGAAATCAAAAAAGAAATAAAAACATACATAGAAACAAATGACAATGAAAACACGACGACCCAAACCTACAGGACGCCACAAAAGCATCTCTATGAGGGAAGTTTATAGCAATTCAATCTCACCTCAAGAAACAAGAAAAACCTCAAATAAACAATCTAACCCTATACCTAAAGCAATGAGAGAAAGAAGAACAAAGAAAACCCAAAGTCAGTAGAAGGAAAAAAAATCATAATGATTAGAGCAGACGTAAATGAAAGAGAAATGAAGAAAACAATAGCAAAGATCAATAAAACTAAAAGCTGGGGCTTCCCTGGTGGTGCAGTGGTTGAGAGCCCTCCTGCTGATGCAGGGGACACGGGTTCATGCCCCAGTCTGGGAAGATCCCACATGCTGCAGAGCGGCTAGGCCCGTGAGACATGGTCACTGAGCCTGCATGTCTGGAGCCTGTGCTCCGCCACAGGAGAGGCCACAACAGTGAGAGGTCTGCATACCCCAAAAAAATAAAAATAAAAATAAGAAAAATAAATAAATAAAATTAAAAGCTGGTTCTTTGAGGAGATAAACAAAATTAATAAACCCTTAGCCAGACTCATCAAGAAAAAAAGTGAGAGGATGCAATTCAGTAAAATTAGAAATGAAAAAGGAGACATCACAACTGACACCACAGAAATACAAAGGATTATAAGAGACTACTACAAACAACTATATGCCAATAAAATGGACAACCACGAAGAAATGGACAAATTCTTGGAAAGGTACAATTTTCTAAGACAGAGCCAGGAAGAATTAGAAAATATAAACAGACCTATCACAAGTAAAGAAATTGAAACTGTAATTAAAAATCATCCAACAAACAAAAAGTCCAGGACCAGATGGCTTCACAGGCGAATTCTATCAAACATTTAGAGAAGAGCTAACACCATCCTTCTCAAACTCTTCCAAAAAATTGAAGAGGGAGGAACACTCCCAAATTCATTCTGTGAAGCCACCATCACCCTGATACCAAAACCAGAAAAAGGTACCACAAAAAAAGAAAATTATAGAGCAATATCACTGATGAACATAGATGTAAAAATCCTGAACAAAATACTAGCAAACAGAATCCAACAACATATTAAAGGGATCATACACCATGATCAAGTGGGATTTATCCCAGGGATGCAAGGATTCTTCAATATATGCAAATCAATCAATGAGATCCACCATATTAACAAATTAAGAAATAAAAACCATATGATCATCTCAATAGATGCTGAAAAAGCTTTTGACAAAATTCAATACTGATTTATGATAAAAACTCTCCAGAAAGTGGGCACAGTGGGAACCCACCTCAACATAATAAAGCCCATGTATGACAAACCCACAGCAAACATCATACTCAATGGTGAAAAACTGAAAGCATTTCCACTAAGATCAGGAACAAGATAAGGATGTCCACTCTCACCACTATTATTTAACATAGTTTTGGAAATCCTAGCTATGGCAATCAGAGAAGAACAAGAAATAAAAAGAATACAAATTGGAAAAGAAGAAGTAAAACTGTCACTGTTGGCAGATGACATGATACTATACACAGAAAATCCTAAAGATGCCAGCAAAAAACTCCTAGAACTAATCAACAAATTTGGTAAGGTTGCAGGACACAAAATTAATGCACAGAAATCTCTGGCATTCCTATTTACTAACAACCAAAAATCAGAAAGACAAATTAAGGAAACACTCCCATTTATCACTGCAACAAAAAGAATAAAATACTGGGCTTCCCTGGTGGCGCAGTGGTTGAGAGTCCACTGGCCGATGCAGGGGATACAGGTTCGTGCCCCGGTCTGGGAAGATCCCAAATGCTGCGGAGCGGCTAGGCCAGTGAGCCATGGCTGCTGAGCATGCGCGTCCAGAGCCTGTGCTCCGCAACGGGAGAGGCCACAACAGTGTGAGGCCCGCGTACCACCAAGGGAAAAAAAAAAAGAATAAAATACTTAGGAGTAAACCTACCTAAGGAGGCAAAAACTTGTACTCTGAAAACTATAAAACACTGATGAAACAAAGCAAAGATAACATAAACAGATGGAGAAATATACCATGCTTTTGGATTGGAAGAATCAACACGTTCACAGTGACTACTACCCAAAGCAATCTACAGATTCAATGCAATCCCTATCAAATTATCAATGGCATTCTTCACAGAATTAGAACAAAAAATTTTACAATTCATATGGAAACATAAAAGATCCCAAATAGCCAAAGCAATCTTGAGAAAGAAAAATAGAGCTAGAGGAATCAGGCTCCCCAACTTCAAACTATACTACAGAGCTACAGTAATCAAGACAGTATGGTACTGGCAAAAAAAGAGAAACATAGATCAATGGAAAAGGATAGAAAGCCCAGAGATAAACGCATGCACATATGGCCACTCATTTACAAGAAAGGAGGCAAGAGTATACAATGGAGAAAAGACAGCCTCTTTAATGAGTGGTGCTGGGAAAACTGGACAGCTACATGTAAAAGAATGAAATTAGAACACTTCCTAACAGCATACACAAAAATAAACCCAAAATGGATTAAAGACCTAAATGTAAGACCAGACACTATAAAACTCTTAGAGGAAAACATAGGAAAAACACTCTGACATAAACCACAGCAAGATCTTTCTTGACCCATCTCCTAGAGTAATGATAATAAAAACAAAAATAAACAAATGGGACCTAATGATACTTAAAAGCTTTTGCACAGCAAAGGAAACAATAAACAAGATGAAAAGACAACCCCCAAAATGGGAGAAAATATTTGCAAATGAAACAATGGACAAAGGATTAATGTCCAAAATATGAAGCTCATGGAGCTCAATATCAAAAAAACAAACAATCCAATTAAAAAATGGGCAGAAGATCTAAATATACATTTCACCAAAGAAGACATACAAATGGTGAAGAGGCACATGAAAGGATGTGCCTAATTATTAGATAAATGCAAATCAAAACTACAATGAGGTATCACCTCACACTGGTCAGAATGGCCATCATCAAAAAAGCTACAAACCATAAATGCTGGAAGGGGTGTAGTGAAAAAGGAACCCTCTTGCACTGTTGGTGGGAATGTAAATTGATACAACCACTATCAAGAACAGTATGGAGGTTCCTAAACTAAAAATAGAACTACCATACAACCCAGCAATCCCACTACTGGGCATATACCCTGAGAAAACCATAATTCAAAATAGACATGTAGCACAATGTTCACTGCAGCACTACTTACAATATCCAGGAAATGGAAGCAACCTAAATGTTCATCAACAGATGAATGGATAAAGAAGATGTGGCACATATATACACAATGGAATATTACTCAGCCATAAAAAGAAACGAAATTGAGTTATTTCTGGTGAGGTGGATGGACCTAGAGTCTGTCATACAGAGTGAAGTAAGTCATAAAGAGAAAAGCAAATACCATATGCTAACACATATATATGGAATGTAAAGAAAAAGAAGAATGGTACTGATGAACCTAGTCAGGGTAGGAATAAAGACGTAGACATAGAGAATGGACTTGAGGACACGGGGAGGAGGGGGAAGCTGGGGTGAAGTGAGAGTAGCATCGACACATATACACTACCAAATGTAAAATAGCTAGTGGGAAGCAGCAGCATAGCACTGGGAGTTCAGCTCGGTGCTTTGCAACAACCTAGAGGGGTGGGATAGGGAGGGTGGGAGGGAGGCTCAAGAGGGAGTGGATATGGGGATGTATGTGTGCATGTGGCTAATTCACTCTGTTGTGTGACAGAGGCTAGTGCAGTATTGTGCAGTTATATTCCAATAAAGATCTATTTTAAAAAAATCAGTGACACACACACACAAAAAAGAGTGATCACTTCAAGATAGTACACATAGATGCTCTCTACTGGTGATATAAAAATGAAGATCTCAAACTGGAATTCAATAACTTATTTTTTGAGATCTTCAAATTAACTGTAAACTCTTTAAAATAAACATATGATATATTATATATATAAACATGTAAGTATATAAGATATATGTTATATATATTGATAAGAGTATTAATAAATATGAGTGTACACTCTATAAATGGATGAATGAGGATGTTACAGTAAGATGTGCAGTGTTTGAATATAGGTACTTTCCCTCTCTCTCTATGAGATAAAAAAGAGGATAACCATAGTAGCTACTTCATAAAGCTATTGTGACAAATAAATGGGATAATACATTTAAAATAATAAGAACAATGCTTAGCCTATAGGAGGTCCTAGATCAATGTTATATAACATGATCATCATTCCCACCACCACATCCGTCATCATCATCATTATCATCATCATCATCACCATCTTCACCACCAAGTACAACAGGTGATTTCCGTCTCTATATTAGCCTTTGGATACCAAGTAGTTCCACTGGACATATCACAGCCTGATAAGAAAAGAACAAAGGCAAACTTAATAGGCAAATAACCCTTTCCTGTAATGTGGAGGCCAAATGGTATCATGCTTTATCACACTGATTTCACAGTGATTCAAAGAGAAGACTGTTAGGAGAATGTTGAGTCATCTCTTGGCACATGGTAGTATTGAAGTCATTCCCACTCTCCCATTATTGGGTTAGAAACAGTAGGAATAGAAATTTATTTCTAGTCTTTGGTCTATGTGTATTTGTATATTATTAACATTAAAACAGTAACATTTAACCCTGAAATCAATGAGAAATGTTTCACTTTAAAGGGTGAACTATCTACCATATAAGTATAAGAAATATTTCAACAATAGAAGGAAGATCACTTGTCTGTCTGTCCTCATAACTGACAGGTTGATAAAAGCATTGGACTGTCAATGGATCTTAAATTCTCTAAGCCATAAATTCTTTTCTGGCAAAGTGAATGAGTTTATCTTAGAAGTCTCATGAGGCTCTAACAGTTGGTGATTCAATACATTACACAGAAATTATATCATCTTAATGTGACCCATAAATATACATACTGCTTTTTGATCAATGTGGATATCAACAATGTTTAGTGGAATAAATATCAAAATAAAAATTAGAAAGAACACAACTGTGCAAGCAGTAAGGGCAATCTCAAAGACATATCGGTCTACAATTTAAGGAGCTTACTATCATGGACTTAGGTAAATTGTTAAGTGTTTTTTTCTAATTCCATAATAATAAAAGATGACATACCTGAGCTACTGTGATTCTGAATCCTATGACCAGAAAAGCTACACATAAGAGTGTGTAATGTACATCCATCTCCCTTAAGAGACTTCAGATACTAGGTTAATTAAAGTAAACATTATTCTATTCTTACTTTATAAATGTTTAATGTACTGTTGGATCTTAATAAATATTTAATAATATTAGGAACCAACAGAGTGACAAAGTCACTTTCCCTTTATAGATACAGTGTTTTAACTGAAGTAAAGGAACTTTATCTATAAAGGCCAAATATTCTATAACTAGAGTATTCAGAACCCATAATTGTTAAGAGACCTCCATAGCGGTATCTATATTAGCATTTAAATGGAGCAATATTTTTTGAAACCAGTACCTCTGTTGAAATAATATGGTAGATTAACACAAAACAATCTGTTGAGCTATGATGTGACATTTTTCAATAAAATAAACAAACTGCTTCAAAAAATTGCCCAGAATAGATTTAATCCATTTCTTTTATTTAATTTTAGTTCCAACTAAACTTTCTATTTCTCACTCCAGGAAAATTCCTTCAAAGCTATTCTTGGTTAGAACTGACATGTATATGTGCTTCTATGTAAGACTGCATATAGATGTAGATATAAAAAAAATCTGTGCAGTCTTTAAAGTTTGTATTATGAGGAAGAAGAACTGAAGACAAAATTAGATTTGCTTTTGACAGTGAGTTTCAAGCTTTCTATGGAAAAATAAAGTGATTTTTTCTTTGTTTTTGTTTCATTTTTTTTTTGAACAAATTTTATCCAAAACAGTCCCTTCTTGTAAAATCTCTTCCCTAGCTCTTCTAGTTAGCTGGGATTACATAAAGTGAATTTGAGGTATAAGCCATGGTTTGGGTTGCTTTTCGCATACCATGTGTACTGTGAAGTAGAAAAAGTTCCTTCATGGACCGAGCAAGGAAAGAAGGAACATGTGTGTGAAAAAGAAAATGTGTCATCTTCCTTGGTCCCACACCCTTGTATTTTCCTAATAGACTCTCCTCCTTTTCCCAATGTATGTTTTGATTTCTTGAAACTTAAGGTTTTTGAATGACAAATTTTATAATACAAAAATTTCTAGAGACTAAATAAATATGTAGGAAAATGGATAAGGCTTAATTATTGAATTTATTTCTTTCAACTAAAACTGTAAACTCTCCTAAGTAGAAAGTATATAAATATCTTCAGATCTTTTTTTGAAGAAGTATAGTAATTTCAAGGACATACTATCCAAATGGTGGGTTAAGACAATGGATTTGTCTCATGCTATTACCAGAGATTATAAATATTTGTTCACAGTGAGATTTATTCAGAATGGGTTGAGGTTGTCGGATGGACATTAGATGAAAAATTTAAGCTATGCTCAGATGGACTGAATATAAATAAAGAAGTAGGTTTAATTTTCAGATTATCTTTGATATCACTTAGCTATCTAAATATCATTTAGAAGTTTATTATTTTTTTAATTCAATGTTTTGGAAAATGCAAAAGTGTTTCAATTCAAAGCACTGTAGAGAATTTTAGCACAGGATTAAGATCTGCTGTGATTCTACATTCAGAATTTCAGAACAAAGCTTAATTTCAACATTGCATTCTCCAAGATATAACTTCCAATCAGGTATAAAAATGACTTCTTCTTGTCACTGCTGTTTTTAAAGCACTTAATCCTGATGTGTACTCCCTACTTCAAAGATGGGACACCTGCTCAATTCAGAAAATCCTGTGCTAGACAATGCATATGACTGAATGACATCAAGTAATGACCCCTGGTCTGTTGTCTAGGGATAAATTATTTTTGGTTCAGTAGATTACACTCATTCATTTTTACACTTCAACACAGAAGAGCATGTATTTTATAGAGCATCACAGTTACTTAAATGTCTTAGGAAATGTCTCTATACATAACCATGTGATCAATACGAACAAACTTAAAAATAATGATTTCATCTCTTCTTGTTGTTAATATTGTGCCTATATCTTTGCATGTTAAAGTGATTAAACAAGAAGTCATTAGACTGAGATGGCACTAATGCCTTGGTGGCCTATATAAGCAAATCGAAACCTACACCAGAGTCAATTCCGTAAATGCATTCATATCTCAGAAAAAAAAAAAATTAAAAACCACCAATCACAAACAGCAAACTAGGCTTTCCTAAATAAGGCAATGACTTAAGCTACAGCCAATCAACGTCCTTGCTGTGCCTCCGGGTCTGCTCTGCCCTATGAAAGCATTTCCCATAACTCCAGTCGGCAGAGCACTGTTAGTCACTTTTGATTTGGCCACTGCAGGATTAAAATCTATCTAATCAAGTAAACTCTTTTTTTTTTTTTACAACTTTATTGGAGTATAATTGTTTCACAATGGTGCGTTAGTTTCTGCTTTATAACAAAGTGAATCAGTTATACATATACATCTGTTCCCATATCCCTTCCCTCTTGCATCTCCCTCCCTCCCACCATCCCTATCCCACTCCTCCAGGCGGTCAGGAAGCACTGAGCTGATCTCCCTGTGCTATGTGGCTGCTTCCCACTAGCTATCTACCTTACGTTTGGTAGTGTATATATGTCCATGCCTCTCTCTAGCTTTGTAAACTCTTGAAAATTCTAATCTAGCTCAGTTTATCTTTTAACATAAAGAAAGATTATAAGAGAGGAAATGGTTTGGACCAAGTTGTAGATACACTTTTCACAGCCAATGCATTCAACACTGGGTGAAAAACACACGTGTGGAGTAGAAAGAGCATATTTGTCTGACCCAAAAGACTAAACTAACATTTTGTCAGATATAATTCTAGATAAATTTAACGTTGGATAATAGCATTCAGGTAAGAAACCTGTCTAACCAGTTCTGCTCTTTTCCAGATAAGGGCAGATAAATTCCAAATTCTAAAATCCCCTTTGCCACTGTAGTCAGAGAAGATACTGATGATGTTACACAAAAAGCATCCTGTTTTTTTTCTTGTTACTGTCTAAGGCGGGATTAAGAACCTAAGTTTAGGTTTAAACTCCAGTTTAGATTCAATCATGAATTTATTACTCCAGCAATAAAGAGTTAACATTAAAGATATTACTCTCATTTTGATGAAGAAAGCATAGTATAGATGGAACAATATGTTGATTTCAGATTAAAAAAAGAGCAGAACTGTAGAGTCCTGGGTGAAGAAACATAAGCGATTCTGGTGTGGCAGATATAATTATATTTTTCTCAAACCAATTCATTTTTCCACTCATCACACAAGAAGAATATATTACCAGTTACCTCATGCTGCTAAGTGTGACTTTGTTCTGGCCACAGGAATATGACATTTTAAGTCTGATTTCTGAAATGTCCTCTATTCTCTATTCAAAGAGTTACAATATGACAAAGCCATACAGTGGAAGAAGTCTGGATACTTGTATCATTATACAGATTCTGTGGATTTCAAGAATCAGGTGAGCTGAAACTCTGCATGCCTTTCATTCTTTCCCTTTCCAAGCAGGAGATTTCATTCCAGTTATTTTTTTCCCCTGTTACATTCTTGGATATTTAGGGTGTGTGTATGAATGCACATGCATGCAATAATTTGTCTATAATTATTCATATGTTACTTTTCAGGAAAGAACTATCTAGACTTGATGAGAAAAACTGGATAAACTGGATATTCTGGATTTGCTCTGTGGAGACTGAATGATGAAATTCTGTGTTGTCACTCTTAGGGCAAAAGTGAGGGCATTCTATGTATAAAAAGAAAGATGAAATGTAACATTTGGAAAAAAGGATAGAGGAGATGCCTCAGAGAGTCACTTGACCTTCATTAAACTATGAAATTAGAAATTGTTTTAAGACACTGAGATTTGGGGGACTTTTATTAGAGAAATTATGAACTGTCCCTCTTAACACACACAAAAATACTGATGGCAGTATTTAAAAAATGGTGTTTAGAGCAAAATAACCCTTTTGAAAAGTATGACTGAAAAACATATAATTATTGTAAACTTTGAATATTTAGAGACTTCGAATTCTCTGTGCATAGTAATATGGATACTAATTAAAGGGCATGGTCAGCCAAGAACATGATAATGTGGACATGAATAGTGTGAATTAGGCACAAGAGGATCAGTAATAGAAGAGAAATTCAAAACAAAAGAGAACAGAGCTAGTGCAGGGTTTTAAAATGTCATAGTTAGGAGGAAATTAAAAATTAGTATTTGAACCCCCAAAGCCTATCATTTACATTTTTGTGCATATGGGATTGATTTACTAATAAAATATTCATCTAGGTCCTACCACTATCTTAGATTAAATTTTTTTGTCTTAATCTATAGAAAATTTATATCCATTGTATTTCATTATATGACTCCCATTGATTTCTCCCTTAACAGTTTCATTAACCTCCTCATTAAGAAGCATTCCTAATATTATTAATTGTTATTTGGTAGATCACATCTGATATGTGCAGTAGGGATAATATTGCCAAATTGGGCAAACAAGTTGAAAACAACACTGTGCATGGTCTAACCTAAGAAAGATTACTGTTCACTGTGCGTTACACTCTAGGAAGTTTAAAGATTATTAAGGGAAATAATATGTCTTTAGTGTAGAATCATTATCATAATTCCATCTGTTATCATTATTTTAAAAAGTGTTATGGGAATAACACTTGATCAGGTACTACTTAGAATTAAGTATATCCCAGATATAAATCATTTTCTTATAGGTACATTTCTCAATTACCTGCTTTGTATTGTTTCTTTCAGTGAAACACCAAAAATGCCTGAGCAATCTTAAAATGAATAGTTTGTTCCTATATAATATACTCATCAACAGGAAGTAAAATACGGATGCAAATAAAATCTTATACTCCTTCTACTCTTTTTTTCTAGCAGCATCAGTGATTCTGATAATGATCCGCTCTATTTTTCTTCATGATAGTAACAATTTTGGACATTTTCTCATCCACAAACCACATTATTATCCAGGCTGCATGCTGTAAATATATTATCAAGCCTTCCTTTGGAGCATCTGGAACACCCTGGTTTTATTGTCTAAGAAAATACACAAAAGCAGAACATACAAAGCTGCACACAACATTGGAACTGAGGTCAGTATCACTGGGCTAATATATCAGTGGAAAGTGGGAAGCTAATTCAGGGTTCTGTTCCTTCCTTAGAGTTGTGAATCTTTGCTTTGTTTCCATATGTTTGTGGTGGGAATAGAGTGTGGGTAGTTCATTGTAATTATCTTTAGAGGACAAGGAAAACAGAAAATTAAGCTAAATATTAAAGTAATTAAGGACAAAATCATTGCTTTCAATTCTGAGATCATTCTTTCTATGTAATTTGAACAGTTTATAGGCAAAATTGCCTAAGTGAAAATTCAGCTTTGGATATTTTGATTCCTCATTTGATTCACAGTGACCAAATTTTCATTGTTTGGAGCCAGGGAATTTGTGTCCACCACCATAATTTGTGAGGTGTAAAACTGAGGCATGCTTTTAATTTGCATTCTTATATTACTCAAGCAATGCAACATCCTCCAAAGATGTTATTATTCATTCCTTATCATTCTGTCTTTTATGCATGGGAGTCAAATGCTCAATGGAGGAAAAACTTCCATGAAGTCGAAGTCTTTACCAATTTTTTCATTATCATATTGGTTTTAATAATGGTTTTACTGGAAGACAATTCTGGACTTCTCAAGAAATAGATTTTTTTTTTAAATTTTAAACTTGGAATATAATAGCATAATTTTATTGCAAGATTTGTTTTTTCAACTGGCCTAAGGGTTAGAGGAAAATGGATAAATGAGTTTCTGACTGTTGGTGATTTAACGTACCATCTGTTTGAAGGAAAAATATTCACAGTATTTTAAAGTCTTCTTTGAAAATTCTATTTAATAGCTACTACACAAATATCTGTCGATCTAATTCACATAAAGTAACTTCTAAGAGGGTAGGAACAGGGTTTTTGTGGCTCACTGTCAATTTCCAATAAGGAAATTAATGGCACAAAATAGACTCCTGATAAATAAATGCTATTTAAATTTTAACTAGTTGGATGGACAAAATAAAAGAGCAATGGGCTCAGATTTTTATAAATTCAGAACTGTATAATACCTGTCACAAACTTGTCATATAAAACATACCTTCTTCGGCCATCAATTTCCTTACTTATAAATGAGGGATTCTACTGTTCAGTTTCTCTGACAGCTTTTGCTCTGAAGAAGTTCTTTCTAGCTTCATCCCAAGATTCCCACTTTCAACAATGTGTGGCTGACAAAGATATGAGTCCCCAGGCCTCATTCACAGCCGCCACCTCCCACATTGTTAGAGACAGTCTTCCTCTCCTTCTCTTGCTCTAATCCCTGTCAGTGACCTTAGGTGTTTGGTATCAACATAGAGTGTTTAACAGGCTCATCTCTCTGCCACAGAAGCCATAGAGGAAGTTGGACTGATGATTTTCTCTCTCCCTGGATCCTTAAGGGAGTTATTAAAATAGCACTTGTGTTGAAAAGGGAAACTTTTTT
The DNA here is from genome assembly GCF_025265405.1 of Mesoplodon densirostris. Classification (NCBI taxonomy): domain Eukaryota; kingdom Metazoa; phylum Chordata; class Mammalia; order Artiodactyla; family Ziphiidae; genus Mesoplodon; species Mesoplodon densirostris. Next base: position 25,233,538 of record NC_082663.1, read on the forward strand.
TCAAATTAGGCAGACTAAGCAAATAGAACAGAAGTGAAACAGGGTACTTTAGGAATATGAGCCAAAAACTTACGTAGGCTTCCTGAAGATAAAGTGCATTTTCTGCCTCAAGATAAGAAGCATATTCTTCCAAATAACCTGGAGTTTACTGATCCATAGTTCAGGCCCAGGTTAAATTTTTTTTCCATGGAAAGCGTTTACATAAACTACCCTTATAACAACCTAATGTCATGTTCCTTACGCCATTACACTTAAATGAAATACTTAGTAAGACATAACACATGCTAAGGTGGTTAATTTTACTACATTGTACATGATGCAAGCATGGAAATTATGTTAAAAAAAAGAATAATATTTTATTCTCATTTGGTTGATAATTACATATAGGATGATACCCAAAAAAGTAAGAGTGCACACTCTCGGAAATTAAATTCTTACAATATTTAAACATTTATTTTTTTTCTTTATATGCATTACAACAGCTGATTTCTAAAATCTGACAAATAAAATGAAAATTTACCATGAATGAACCCCTGTCCTAGTCTCCCTTTGCTGATACTTCTTTAATTTCTTGATGACTTGATATTTTCATCACAAAACATAATAGATTCATTTAGGAAAAATAGAATTATGGGGTCAAGATGATGTGCATTTCATCCAAGATGAAAACTGAAAAACACATCTTTCTCTGATTCTCACTTGATAATCATTAAACTGATTAAATAAACAACAACAACAAAACTTCCTTTTTTAAAACTGTTCTTTTTTAAAAATTCTAATATTAAATTTAGCTCTTCAAGACCTTTCAAAATTTCTTGGACCCTCCCAAATTTTATTTGGCTTATTAGGGATATTTTGGCTTCATCCCTTTAGACTTTTTTTTTTCCACTTCCTGTGTGCTTTTTTTAAAATTTTTATTGGAGTATAGTTGATTTACAATGTTGTGTTAGTTTCAGATGTACAAGCAAAGTGAATAAGTTATACATATACATATACCCACTCTTTTTCAGATTCTTTTCCCATATAGGTCATTACAGAGTATTGAGTAGAGTTCCCTGTGCTATAAAGCAGGTTCTTATTAGTTATCCATTTTATATATAGTAGTGTGTACATGTCAACCCCAATCTCCCAATTTATCCCTCCCCCCCATTTTCCCTCTGGTAACCATAGGTTTGTTTTCTACATCTGTGACTCTATTTTTGTTTTGTAAATAAGTTCACTTGTATTCTTTTTTTTTTTTTTTTTTTCCAGTACGCGGGCCTCTCACCGCTGTGGCCTCTCCAGTTACGGAGCACAGGCTCCGGACATGAAGGCTCAGCAGCCATTGCTCACAGGTCCAGCCACTCCGCAGCATGTGGGATCCTCCCGGACCGGGGCACGAACCTGTGTCCTGTGCATCAGCAGGTGGACTCTCAACCACTATGCCACCAGGGAAGCCCCTTCTTTTTTTTTTTTTTTAGATTCCACATATAAGTTGAATGAAATTTGTCTTTCTCTGTCTGACTTACTTCACTCAGTATGACATCTCTAGGTCCATCCATATTGCTGCAAATGGCATTATTTCCCTTTAGACTCTTAATAACAATGTCAGGTAAGGTTGCAACTCTGCATTAGGAGACTAGAATCATAAGGTATAATCCCAACTCTACCAAATGATATTTGTCTTACTACTTGTTTTCATCTTTTCATTATAAAATTATGGGTTGCAACTACATCTCTAAGGCCTTCTTCGATCTCCAATTAACAAAAAGAAAGCAAATTACATTTTGTGGACTTATTATGCTTCAGATCCTTTGCTAGGACAGGGGAAACCTAGGACAAAGATGAAACCATCTTTTTTTCCCAGATGGACTTTGGAATCAATTGGGAAGGATATAGTTGAGTGTGGACTGAACATGGGAGTAGTCAACCATCTCCAGATAACAACTGATTTCAGAAAGCAACCTGGAAGAAGAGACACACCTCACAGGAGTCGTTTTATGCTCTCCTATTCTTCAATTGCTCCTCTTTTTACTGCGATGACTCTTCCACATCCATTATACTCTAGCAATCTCTTTCCCACCTTCCCCATCACAATTACCTGAACACACTAAGCTTATTCCTGCCTCCAGGCCTTTTTATTTTCTCTTCCTTCTGACTGGCTTGCTCTTCTACTGGCTCCTTTTAAAAGCAGGTATTTACTTTTTAATCAAAGTCATATATATATAGATATATATACATATATATCTATATATATATGCACACACACACACCCCTAATTTATAACTTGAAATGTATTAAAATGATTATAATAAAGAAAACAAAGACCTGCCTTCAGAGGCAATTCACTTCAACTTTATAAGTTTCTTCTGGTTTATATCTATGTGTAACAACAAAGAAATGTGTGTTAAGGAAATTCCATTTTATGAAAATCAACAAGAGAATGTATGAGAGAAACAGACAGGATCCAGCAAGAGACTTGGCTCTTACAAGTGCCAAGTGTATGTCTAGTTACTCAGAAAAATATGTGGTCACCAATTCCAGATTGAGGACTCTTAGATACTTAACGTGGACCCTAAGAACCTTTTCACCTGGGTGATTTTAATTAGCAATAAAACCACACAAAGCACCTATTTTTTTACCTAGAAAATTAACTGAGTCATTCTTTAAGTAAGTTCTAGTAAATAAAGCTATAATAATTTACCTTTTATGAAAATAGAAAAACAAACTTACAAAGTTAATATCATACCCTAAAACTGACTCAATAATGTACTTCAGTGATTGTTTTCTAAACACCAGGAAATAGATTCTCCTGGGGAACTTCAAATTATTAGTCTAATTATAAACTGTATCTACTAAATATAATTTATAGAAAAAAATCACAAAGATCTCTCTCCTTTTCTAAAGCAACAGTACTATGTTTTGTATTATTCATTTTCCCATTTTTTGTTTTATTATTTATAGGTATTTCACAAATATATAGTGTATTTTATTAGTCTATCACTTTCCATAATAACAATTTTTGTCTAGCCAAGTAGACTGTAAATTCTTTGGGACTATGGAAAAGTTCAATTTTCTTTCCCCACAGAGTAACTTGCTTAGATTTTGTATCACAATAGGTATTTTTATTTATAGAAGAAAAAGAGGTCATAAAGGAAAATACACTTGGTTATTTTGAGTAGTTTACTCAAACCAAGTTTTTCATAATCGTTGAAATATATTAAAATGTTAACAATTTGTACCATTAATCATTCCATTCATAATAACAGTAAAAGCATTCATTTTCTCATAGAGTGGAACTCTTCCTTCTTCAACAGATGTAAGTGAACATCTAACTGGAACTGTACTTGAAAAAGTCACACCATTCAGCTATCAGCAAATAAACAATCTGATTAGTTCTGACACCAAGACCTTTCTAGTAATCTAAAATACGATGTCTCATGCAAGTTACTGTTTAACAATCACACAGAAGGCTAAGTAGCAAAAAGAAGATTAGTGTTTTTGGATACCAGCAGTATATCATCAGCAATATTTCTGACAAATAAAAGTCATTAGTTTACTGACATTTTTAATGAAATCATGATTAATAAATGCATCTCAAAGATCTACATCAAAGTCAAGGCATTTGGGTGATAAATGTAAACATGCAGAATTTGCTTTGCCAAAAGCTGTGTGTTTCACTTACACAGCTCCACTGATTGATATGTCCATTATTCTAATACATAATTTATCACATCAAGGGGGACAATTCATTATGTGCATAGTATAACCAGGGAGTTCTAAACACCAAAACCTTTAGGAGACTTAACAGGTTGCCTAGGTTCTCAAATTCTTTTTTCATTATAAAGTGGAGACTTGAAAAAAAAGTAACAAAAATAGCATTTACCAAAACAAGACAAAACCTCAAATGTTATAGTTTTAATTTACTTGAGAGCATTTGACACATTCTTTCCCCAGGTAACATTTCTATCACCCTCTCTGTTTTCCTTTCTTATGATATGTCTATCTGTTGTTAAACTTAAATCAATAAGAAATGGGATGGTGTCCCAATCCCTGTCAAATAAAAATTCTGTGGCTGTATTGCTTAAACTAGGAAGAGCAGTATGTACCATTCTACTTCAAAGCTCATTGAATTAAATTATAGATTACGGCATTCCTCTCTCTATTTAAAACATGAGACATGGAATAGTATAGCACGTTGGGTTTCCAGTCATTCATTCTTTGATGCAGTCATCTGCAAAACTCAAATCTACTGCCATATTTTGATGTAATCTAGAACTCAAAAAATGAATTTAACAGATCCTATGAATATCTTATTAGGAAAAATACATGCTTTTGCTGAAGATAAAAACTGTGGTGATAGATGGGATATTCCTCTGAGTTTCTGATGTGTACTTGATTTTTAGAAAGCTAAGAATTTGAATATAACCTTCAGATAAACACAGAAGGCAGTATTACAGAAATGCCTTTACATTTTTAGACATAAAGAGAGAACAGATGACTGAGCATACTGATTAGTTGATAGTATCAAATTTTATGCCTCCATAGCTAACAATCATTTAACTGCACTTTCTTCATTCTCATCAGCAGAATCATAAAAAAAAGCCAACATTTAAAATTGTGTGTTTTTTTTAATTAGCGGAAATGCACTTAAGGATATCCAGTTCTGAATTACAACTTTAAAACTATATTTTAAAATTAAATTAATCTATTTCAACTTGATCTACAGAAATGATGTACCCATTTAAAGGATCAAATGTTTCACATTGTTTTCTTAAGGATATTATAAAAATTAAGTAATTGAAATGGAATATATTTATTTGATAACAGTGTCTATTTTAAGTAAGGAAAGCTGTCAGAAATTACACCAGGAGACATAACTTTGCAGGATTATATCCACAAGATTATGTTTTTGATCTTTTGAGTGTCACTATAATCAAAACACCATAATCAAGAAACAGTCACAGGGCTTCCCTGGTGGCGCACTGGTTGAGGGTCCGCCTGCCGATGCAGGGGACATGGCTTCGTGCCCCGGTCCGGGAAGATCCCATGTGCCTCGGAGCGGCTGGGCCCATGAGCCATGGCCGCTGAGCCTGCGCATCCGGAGCCTGTTCTCCACAACGGGAGAGGCCACAACAGTGAGAGGCCCGCTTACCGCAAAAAAAGAAACAGTCACAACATTAAAGACATTATTTATCTACTCCTAAAATAGTTTTATTGATATATCCTGCTCCCCAAACTATTTAAGCGACTTTTATTCTGCCTTCAGCAAATTTAGTGGCTATTTTGGAATAGAGAGATATAGAATCAAAGCATTTTGGAGGCTTCTAAAACTGATTTACAAATCCTATCTTCAGTTCCCAATTTTGAATTTGAGTTTGGTAAAGTGATTGGCATTATAACTGCATTACTTTACACTCCAAATAGATCATTTAACTCACTATTTCGATAGGGATTATCAATGGGGTGAAAGAAAAGTCTAAATATTTCAAATATTTTAGTTTAGTATATTTTATTTGCATCTATACATATTTATTTAGCATTTCAGTTCATAGAATTAGTATCTCTCCTGCTCTTTTGGCTCAACCACCTGTGCCTTTTTTCAGGCCTGTAGCACCAAAGCACCTGCTTCTGAGAGGAGCTATTTGATCCCTCACACAGGTATTTGTCGGCTGTGTCTCTAAATGATTATGTAAACCATTTCAAGGTGTGAGAGAAAAGGACTTGTCTCACCTACAGCTTTGTCCATGATGTTACGAACTGAAGTTTGTGTCGCCCCCAAAATTCATATGTTGAAAATCGAATCCCAGTGTGATGGTATTTGGAGGTGGGGCCTTTAGAAGATAATTAGATCATGAGGGTGGAACCCTCATGTATGGGATTAGTGTCCTTATAAGAAGAGGCCAGAGAGCTAGCTTGCTTTCTGCCATGTAAAGACACAGCAATAAGATGGTTGTCGGCAACCAGGAAGAGTTCTCACCAGACACTGAATCAGCCTGTACCTTGATCTTGGAATTCCCAGCCCACAGTACTGTGAAAAATAAATTTCTGTTGTTGATAAGCCACCCACTTTATGGTATCTTATAGCAGCACAAGCTAAGTCAATAATACCTGCTGAATTTTGAACAAGATACAGTCAATTTGCTATCATTAAAATTTGTCTTTAAAAGTGTTCTATTCATTTATATTTATTAATATTTATTTTAATTTAAAAAAATACATTTGCCTTTTTAATCAACAGATGCTTTCAATTTGAATCAATCGCACTATTTAAGTGATCAAATGTTTCTGAATGGATCAAAGACGTGTATGTCATCAAAGACGGTGAAGTAGAGTGTCAAAGTGCACGGAGGCATCAGATCCCTAGGTTAAAATTTCATCTTGCTCTCCACTGAGCAGCCTTGAGTAATGACTTACTCTCTCTAAACTCCAGTGTCCCATAAAATCAGAGGTTAATTTTACAATATCATCTCTTAGATAACTTATGAAATGGCTGATGATCCATTGAAGTAATGGATCTGTATCCAAAATTCATAGGATATTTGTCTTTACTTTCTAAAAGAACTATAATACAATTTTGAAAATAAATAGAACAGATTAAAGACTAGAAATAGTTCCTTCTCTATAGTTACTGTGCTAACAATAACCAGAAAGCAAAGAGGACATTTGATAAGAGAATCTTATTGATTTTTCCCCCAATTATGCTAGGCAGATTCTATTTATCCACTCTCTTAAACGGATATGAATATGAATTCCCAGAGGTATTTTTAACAAGGTTTCAGGGAAAGGTTTCCATCTCACTGCACTAACAGGATTTGCATGTAGTTGACAGCTGCAGCACATAAATTAAATAAAATTTTATTGATGTGCTAAAAACATGCCATTTACACAAAATATAGCTAAGCCAACATTTACTTTAGATGAAACAGAAAACAAGAAACATTTGCCCTGAACCAAATGTTAGTATTTGCTAACAAAATACTTGTTTGTTTATTTGATTTCATTTTATTTTTGTATGTGTGTTTTGCAAAAGCAACAAGCAAATGAATTAAATGTGACATTTTAGTCATTATGAAATAGTTGCTCCTATATGTCTCTAAAATAGATTACTTGGCTAAATAGTTTAAAAGTTAAAGCAGGAAACTAAACAGAAAATGACAAGACCTGGGTACTAGTTCTCAGTCTGTTATTAATTACCTGTATTTCTTATGTGAGTTGAATGCTTTCTTTCTTCACTGTTGGGTTCCTTATTGTTAAAAATAACGTTTTCAAAGTCCTCTGCTAACTATAAAATTCTATAGTACCATCATAATTTAAAACTGAACAGAATCATACTGCCAAGGAGGAATAATTTACATTGGAAATAGCTTAACACAGGGAGCATCTTGTTCACAAAATGTTCATGTATTTGTTGCCATCTCCCATTTGCTTTTTAGCAATTTAGTCAAACATGATTCATGCACTTATCTAAAATGTTATGATCAGCACATTTTATAAAGCAAAACAAAACAACAACAGCAACACCCAGAAACATTCTTCGATGAACTTCTCATGAAAGCAAATCAGAAGTCCACATTTCATATCCAGAAGACCCACGGTATCATGTACTTGACACATTGAATGAAGCACTTTCACAAAATCAGCTCAGTAAGCTTTCAAATTGCTAAGGAAATTTCTTCAGTTAATCCAGGAAGAGCATATGGCTACAGGCCAACAGAAAATGCATTTTCAAAAAATAGGGGAAGAAAAGTCTTGATATTGGCCATTATTATACAATAAAGCCAAAGGCCAGCTTTCAACACATGAAGAACTGAGAATGAGATGGTAAAAGTGGTAAGCTTTGCCATGAAGTAGCACACACATGAATCAGTGATAGAAGCAGAGGCTATGTTGTTGATAACTCTTATGCTCTTAGGCTGCTTTGCAAAATACTACAGCTAATGGGGTTGGGAGAGAATGATACAGAGAGAGTCAACTGTTTTACCCAGAATGCCAAGGGCCAGATATAGGTAAAGATGAGTTGGACAGAAATGTGGCTCATGTGAATTCTCAATTACACATGACACATATCTTTCCTGTTAAAGCAATGACATGGACAATTGTATATCTGCATATTTTACATTCAAATAAAGCCAGTTCTGTCATCTGCAATGGTGGTTTTCTAAACACAAGTGTACATCTTCTAACTTGAAGTTTAGAAAGATGATAAAATGACTACTATACTTACTTGAACATAGATCAGAAGGCATTTATAATATTTACTTGCAAATCATATATAATAAAGTAGATATATTATTGAAATTTTTGCGTTATCTCATGAGTGGAAAGTCTCTGATTTTTGCTCAAAAATTAAGGATGGTTTGTTCAATGAACCAAGGAACAGAAAAGATTACACTGCTGATTTTATCTGTATTGAAAGATTGTTTACCAGTTACCTTAAGGCTAAATTAGGAAGGAAATGGAAATGCTAAAAAGTAAAACAATGGATTAGTTATAATGTAAAAGAATACACCCATTCTTCAAGAGTGACACCACCAAAAAGTTCATTAAAAAGATAAATATTCCTTTACAGTTTTCTACAATGTGCCCTACTTGTCAGTCATTGACAAAAAAGGAATGTAAATTTGTGATAATCGCTACCACACTGACATTCTGAGTCACATTAGAATTGGCACATAATCACAGCAAGTAAGTTTAAGAATAACTACCGAGTTTACCTATATGATTAACTGCCCATTACTTCCATATACTATATTTCATATAGGGAAGCTTCACACTTGAAAGATGAATCTTGTCTGATGTAAAAAGCACAAGGAAAAGGTTTCAAAAGGGCAGCCACAACAGGGGCTATTGCATTATTTATGTTGAAGATGTAGGGAGGAATGCCTAACAGAGCTGAAACAACACCTTCAGTATGGTATTGATCTTCTTTGAGTATTATATCTTGTTGCTTTAGACTTACATAATTGGGAGCAACACTGATATTTTATGATAAAGGGATCTAGGAGCTATGTAAGAACAGTAACTTATTTGCAAGTATGTACTAATTGGTAAAATGTGTCGTAAATACATTATTTCATTTATTTATTACCACAATCATGCAAGGTAATAAGACAGGTGTTGGTCATTTCTGTTTCACAGATTAGGAACCTCATGCTTTGTAGGATTATAATCCCCAAATCTAAAACCTGTCAACTAGTACAGACAAGCATTTATACCTGTGGTTCTCTCCATTCCTCCACCACTCCCCACACCCACTAGCACATAAAAATTATCAACAATGCTCTGCATATATAAAATGCCATTAGAATCTCTGGAAGCAAGACCTAGGGACTACAGTTTACTTAAAGCTATAGAGGTGATTCTTATATTAATAACGGTCAAAAACAACTGCTTTATATCAAGTATTCTGACTCTATTTTTTTTTCTAGTCTCCAACAATGGCTTTGATAAACAACGTCTGAACATAAAATGAGCCTAACTAGAACAAATAACCAATCTTTGATATAGGGTAACATAATGGTTAACACCACAGATTTTAGAGGCAGGAAGTCTGTATATGAACTACAGAATGGGAGAAAATATTTGCAAACCATATACTAGATAAGGGGTTAATATCCAAAATATATAAAGAACTCGTACAATTCTGTAACAAGAAAACAAACAATCCATTTTAAAAATGGGTTGAGGAACTAAACAGATATTTTTCCAAGAATACATCCAAATGGCCAAGAGGTACATGAAATGATGCCCGACATCACTAATCATAAGGGCACTGCAAATCAAAACCACAATGAGATATCACTTCACACTTGTCAGAATGGCTATCATGAAGAAGACAAGAGATAACAAATGTTGACAAGGAATTAGAGAAAAGAGAACCCTCCTACACTGTTGGTGAGAATGTAAATTGGTTCAACCACTATGGAAAACAATATGGAGGTTCCTCAAAAAATTAAAAAGGGAACTACCATATGACCCAGAAACCCCACTTTAGGTACATACTCCAAAGAAAAAAAATTATGATATTGAAAGATACATGTACTCCCATTTTTATTGTAGCATTATTCACAGCAGCCAAGATATGGAAACAATCTGTGTCCCTCAGTGGGTGAATGGATAAAGAAGATGTACTTTATATGTACATCAGAATATTACTGGGTTATGAGAAGGAAGGAAACACTGCCATTTGGGACAACATGAATGGATCTTATGGGCATTATGCTAAATGAATAAGCCAAACAGAGAAAGATAAATACTGAATGGTATGACTTACACATGGAAACTGAAAAAAAAAAAAAAAGTCAAACAGAGAAAGAGATTAGAAAACTGGTTGTCAGGGACTGGAGGGGTATAGGAAACAGGGAGAGGTTGGTTAAAAAGGTACAAACTTTTAACTATAAGATAAATAAGTTCTGAAGATCTAATGTATAACATGCATTAGACGACTATAGTTGCTAACACTCTATTGTGTAAATGGAAATTTCGTGAAAGTTGAACTTAAATATCCTCACTGAATGTGTGTGTATGTGTGAGGTTATGGATGTGCTAATAAACTAAATGGGAGGAATCCTTTCACAATGTATATGTATATCAAATCATCATCATGTATACTTTAAAAACCTTACAACCCTACTTTTTCAGTTATACCTCAGTAACACTGAAAAATTAATATTTATAAAACAAACAAATAAACACAAAACAAAAGATGAGGTTAATATTTTCAGGGCTCCTTAAAAAACACTCAGGTTCTGATTTTTCTTTACACTTTATAATTCCATTCACCAGCAAGATTGCAACTCTGCATTATTACATACTAGACTTTTACAAAATTGTCCAGATATTTTAAGTAGTCACCATTTATGATAAAATTAGTTTTAGAATCAAAGCAAAATTAGCCATGTTCAACCACAGAAACATTCTAAGGCTCTTGCAAAAGACTGCAATAAAATTCCCTGAATTTAAAAATATATACAATTTAAATTAAAAATTAAGAAATGGCTAATCTATTAGATATGGTCAATGGGAGGATAAATGAATTAATAGATAATATTGAGCAACTCCAACAGGACTCTATACCACATTCAAATATGGATGTGTATGTATGTGCATGTTTGAAAGAATAACAAGAAAATAAGAGCACAGATGATAGGATTTAGTAGTCATCTAATAGGACTTCCAGAAACAAGATAATGAGGATATACAGCAGCAATTTTTGAAAAGAAGATTGCTTAGAAATTTCCAGAATTACAGAAAAGCACAAGTTTTCACACTTGAAAGAAATGCTAATTAGTGAGCAGAATAAATAAAAAGCAATTCTTGCATACAGAAATCCTAATGAAACTTCACAATACTAAGAATAAAGAACACAATGTCTACCAATGAATAACTTTACTTACTAACTTTTTCAAAAAAACAAGACCAGAAGATCATTAAGTGATAATTTCAAAGTATATAGCCACACAGCCAAAAACCAAACAAAAAACAGCAAAGCATAAAGTAGAGAAGAAAAATGATAGTTAGCCCAGTATTTTATACCCAGAAGTCTACCTTTCATGAATAAAGGCAAAATGACACTTGAAGATATATAAAAACTGAAACCTTAGAATACGTGATCTCTCATTTAAAGAACTAGAAACAGATGTACTTCAGCTAGAAGAAAAGTAAATCCAGAGGAAAAGCACATGAAACAATCTTAAAAATAACAAATATGAAGGAACATTAAATGAACCATTTCTAAGAAACAGAAAAACTTAACAAAAAATATACTTCCAATTATGGTTTTCTTCTTTAGCTACATACAGGAGATGATAATGTAAACAGTGTATGCAGTAGGAAGTATAGGTTTTGGTGAGAAAGAAAAAGGTGTGCAGATGATTAAGAAATTTACAAAGATAGAGATGCCAAGGTACAGATACAGCATATGGTTCAGTAATGGCAATAAGAATAGTAAAGAGACAATGCATTTGGTGACTATTATAGTTAAATCTACAATGTTTAACAACAAAAAGACATACTAATAATAATATTAGTATTTAAATAAGATCTACTTAATTTTCTAAATAAACTATTACATTAAAACACCATTATTTTTCAATCCTTTTTCCCCCTTTATTTTCAATAGATTTTAGTGTCAATATATTTCTGTGTCCTATTTTTCTAGTCCAATACACCTTGCAGTGACAAAATATAATTTTTGTCAAAAGAAGCTTTTTATTGAAATGTGATGAGGAAATATAACTCTTCTATATGTCAAGGAAATATGAGGATAAAACAAACACAATTTGTTATTTTAAGCATTTCTTTCCAAATGGAAGACTTTCAGCTCTAGAAAGTATTTGTTTTACTCTTAGGGGGCTGTGCACCCTATGGAGAATAAATGCATAGAGAATGTAATCTTTTTTGGGCCTCCATTTTAATCACACACTTGCCTAATCTTCATTTTATTCCTTGGGGGCACTAGTCATCCTTCAAGAATGCCTTATTGTAATTAAAAAAATACACTGGGTTTGATATGTCGACTTTGCAGATATTTTTGTTGGGAGTGTTGTACTTAAGCATAATATAAGTGGAGTACATTATAATTATATTTATATTATGAACACTGCAAATGAACATAGGTCACAGAATTACAGTCTACAGGTTTTGCAGATATCTCACATATCTGTTACTGCTTCATTAAAGCCATTACATGTATATGTATATATACATATAAAACTTCCAAGGCTTTTGATCATTTGTATAAAATATGATTGATTAGTCACTAAGGCAATGCACTTAAAAATATTTTCCTGAGGAAGGTAGAGCAGGGAAAGTTGTGCATTTTTCAATCATCAAAATATCTCGGGGCAAAAATACTCAAGGAAAGGCAGGCTAGAGTATACCAAAATAATTAATGTTACTCATGACATTGATTTTTTTCAAGTATATAAAAATATTTGATTCCTGCACCCATCCTCAATACTTGTATGTATAGTTGGGTCAGATATCCATGCTTCCAAAGGTAAAACAGTTGGTGGGAACAGGTGGCAGAGTTAGCAACACCCCACTTAACCCCTATAAAGCATCACAATGCCTGAGTCCAGCGCTTAGCCTCCCTCACAGAGAGGATTTATAAAAAAGGTAGTTTGCATGCATGTGTGTGTGTGTGTGTGTGTGTCTTGGAAGAAAGGAGGATAAGAGGAGAGAGGACGAGAGAGAGAGAGAAAGAGCGAGAGAGAGAGAGACAGACAGAGAGACAGAGAGAAGTGAGCTTGAGAGCTTGAGAGAGAGAGAACAAGAGGAGAGAGAGGGGAGCATGACGTTTGCTAGAATATTATAATAGAACTCATTTTCGGTTCTGTTTGAAGAATTTCTCCAAATACAGATATTTGTTTCCTAACTCTGTGAGCTCAAGTTCCCCAAATCACTGACCCTTGGGAAAATTCCTGTGGGCCTCAGGAAACCTCACAGAACTCATTTACCACACCATGTTTTTACTTAGTTCTGAGTATATATATTAGTTTCCTGTTGTCACTGTAACAAATTACCACAAACTTAGTGCCTTAAAACAGCACAAATTTATCTTCTTTGAGTTCCAGAGATCAGAAGTTTGGAATCAGTAACACTGGGCTAAAGTCATGGTGTCAGCAGGGATGGTTTCCTCTAGAATCTAGGGGAAAACTCATTTCCTTGTCATTTTTACTTTTTAGAAGCCTCCAGTAGTCTTTGACATATGGTCACTTTCTCTAAACATCACTCCAATTTCTGTTTCCACCATCACATTGCCTTCTCTTTTCCAGTGTCTCTGATCTTCTACCTCCCTCTTACAAGGACTTCTGTGATTAACATCATACCCTCCTGGCTAACCCAGAATAATACCGCTATCTCAAGATCCTTAACCACATCTGCAAAGTCTCTTTTTGCCATATAGGTAACATATTAGGATGTGGCCTTTTGGGGAGGCCACTATTCAGCATACCATAGTATATAAAATCATTGAGTTAAGAAAGTAGATTTTTCTATCTATATCTAATAGATCTATCACAAAACAAGAGCTTATTCTGAACTCAGAATGCAATAAAAAGGCACTAATATCAAGACATATGTTTTGTACTTATATAGTACTAATTCACAAAAATCTTTCATATCGATCATTGAATTTAACTCTCACAATATACCTATACAAGATGTGCTGTTTCACATTTTGCAAATGAATATGCAATCAGAGAAGTGAATGACTTGACCAAATAGGCCTATTTTTTTTAAACATCTTTATTGGAGTATAATGGCTTTTCAATGGTGTGTTAGTTTCTGCTGTATAACAAAGTGAATCAGCCATACATATACATATATCATCATATCTCCTCCCTCTTGCATCTCCCTCCCACCCTCCCTATCCCACCCCTCTAGGTGGTCACAAAGCACTGAGCTGATCTCCCTGTGCTATGTGGCTGCTTCCCACTAGCTATCTATTTTTTACATTTGGTAGTGTATATATGTCCATGCCACTCTCTCACTTCATCCCAGCTTACTCTTCCCCCTCTGTGTCCTTAAGTCCATTCTCTACATCTGTGTTCTTATTCCTGTCCTGCCCCTAGGTTCATCAGAACCTTTTTTTTTTTTAGATTCCATATATATGTGTCAGCATACGGTGTTTGTTTTTCTCTTCCTTCACTCTGTATGACAGAATTTAGGTCCATACACCTCACTACAAATAACTCAGTTTCATTTCTTTTTATGGCTGAGTAATATTCCATTGTGTAACCAAATTGACTGGATTCAGCTTTAACATGTAAAGAACTTAGAATTGTCTGCCCTGCCCTTATGTTAAGAATAAAGTCTGGACAAACTGGAAATCAATGACTTTTCTTGGACCCATCAGAGAACTAAAGTTGGAGAACAAACTGTTGCCCTGAAATATGGAGGACAGTTACATCCAGAGTAATAGAGCAACCTGGAGCTGCTTACCTGGGGGAAAAGCCACTAGAGCCATAACCGGTAGGAACACTTAAATGGCAATTTTGTTGAACTGCTGGAAGATAAGTGTAGAGTAGCATGCAGATGAGAAAGTGAAGGGAGCTAGAGTTTTACAAGGGCCCACAGCTTCATGGGCTTTCTCCCTCCAGGAACCTCATCAAATTCTCACAGTGAAGACTGGAGAAAGATTCCTTCATAGCTCTGGCAATGAGAGGAGAGTATCATTGTGAAGTAGTCCAAGGGCATTTTCCATGACAAAGGTTTATTCTTTAGCAGAAAAGACTCTGTCAGAGCCTTATGGTAGCTAGGAGAAAGGGAGTTTTATTCCATTCCGTTATCCTCAAGACTTTCTGTCTCACCTAACAAGAAAAGCAAAATAGTCAACAGCAGTGAGAGCTTTAAGTAAATAGAATGGGAATGTTTCAGTTAGGGAAAGGAAAAGGAAACAGGAATAAATGCTACGCCACTGTATAAACAATTGTGAGGGTCACAGGCCTAAGATACAGGTCCATGAAAAGACTGAGATTCATTCAGAAGACTATAGAAGTCTGTCATCCACCCATATTTTACCCACATCAGTAAAATTTCAATGTAGTAACAGAAGATTACAGATACAATACATATTCTTTCTGAGTAAGAATACTCAGGGAAATCCAAAAGGGAAGAAAGACAAAATCAAGGACACTAGAGAAACATGAAGCCCCAAGGAAATATAACTATAACTCACAATATATACTGTGCTGTTCCTCATCAAATTAAAATCCGGACCCTAAAGTCCTACTTCCCTCACTTTGTTTTACCTGATGCAGCATGTCTGGCTTTCAGCAAAAAGTTACAAGGCAGGCCAAAAGTAAAACACACACACATGACACAATGGACAAACATGCATACTCACACACAAATACTCTGAAGATACCAGGCTATCACCAGAATGAGACTCAGACACAGATGTTGCAAGTAGATAATATGCATCAAAAATGGGTAGTATAAGCAGAGGTACACATTCTAAGGAGCAATGAAAGACACGCTAGACATAGAAAGCAGAGTAACAGAAATGAAGAATGTCTTTCATGGGATCGCTAGTAGATTCCATACAAATCAGAAAAGGATCCATAAACCTGAAGATAGGTCAATAGATACTTTTCAAACTGAAAGGCAAAGAAAAATAAAGAAATAAATAAGCAGAACGGTTAAGTCCAAGAGCTGTGAGACTGTAAAAAGATGTAACATATACGCAGTTGGGCTTTCAGATAAAGAAAGAGCAGAGGGGTGGGATAGTGAGGGTGGGAGGGAGGGAGATGCAAGAGGGAAGGGATGTGGGAACAGATGTATATGTATGGCTGATTCACTTTGTTATAAAGCAGAAACTAATAAAAAAATTAAAATTAAAAAAATTAAAATTAAAAAAAAGGTGAAGGGGATTATGAGGTACAAACTGCTAGTTATAAAATAAATGTCACAGGGATGTAATATACAGCACAGGGAATAGAGTCAATATTTTGTAGTAACTTTGGAGGGTGTGTAATCTATAAAAATATTGAATCACTATGTTGTACACCTGAAACTAATATGATATTGCAAGTCAACTATACTTCAATAAAAAAAAAAAGACATCTATGGATCAAATTGAAAAAAAAAAGAATATATATGTGAGTGTTGGCAGTGGGAATGGAAAAAATGGGATGATTCAAGAAACACTGTAAAGGAATAATAAATATGTACCATGTTTTTAAATAAAATTTTAATCATTTTAATAAAAATAATTTTAATACTAAAAAAAAGAAAGAGCAGAGAAAAAGAAGAAGAAATGACATAGAGAAGAAGAGGAGAGTGTTGGAGAAGAAGTACATAAAGGTAAAATAAATTCTTTATTTTTCAAACTCTTAATTGATCTAAAAAGATAACTTTAAAACAATAACAATAATAATGTATTGAGTGAGTATATCACACAGATCAGTGACATGAATGATAGCAAAGTCACAAGGGACAGGAGGGAGGACTTGAGAATTCTCAGTTCTAAGTTACCTGCACTATACACAAAGCAATACAATGTATTTGATCATGCAAGATATCAACTCAGCTATATCAATAAGCACTTTATATGTGAACGTCCTAACTACACCATTGACAGAGATTTTCAGAAAGATAAAAACTTAACCCAAACATACATTGTGTAAAGGAACCACACTTAAAATACAAAGAATCCACTAAGTTAAAAGTAAAAGAACAGAAAAAAAAAAGTATACCATGCTAACAATAACCAAAAGAAAGCTGGAGTAGCTGTATTAATTTCAGACAAAATCAACTTCAGAACAAGGATGAATATCAGGTTTAAAGAGGGCATTATATAATGATAAAGGGATCAATTCTCCAATAAGGTATCATAATCTTAAATGTGTATGCATGTGACAAAAGAGCTTCTAAATACATCCAGCTAAAGTTAAAATTTAAAGGAGTAATAGACAATTGCACTATTATACTTGGGGAATTCAATGCCCTTTTATTCAGTAACTGGTTAAGCATGAATTAAATCAATAAGGATATGAACTGAACAGCATTATCAACCAACCTGATCTAACTGACGTTTATAGAATACAGCATACAAACAATAGCATAATACGTATACCTTCTTTTCAATCTCACGTGAAACATTCACAAAACTAAACAGTATTATTGGCCATAAAAGCCCTTAACAAATTAAAAAAAATAGAAATCATACAAATTAAGTGCTCAGACAATGGAATTGAACTAAATATCAACATCTGAAAGACATCTGGAAATTCCCAAATATCTGCAGATTAAAGGATTCAATTTCAAATAAATATATGTATTAAAAAGGAGGAAGTATAAGAAAACAGTAACTTAAGCTCTGCACTAGAAATCTTGAGAGAGAAGAGCAAATTAAGTATAAAATTTTTTAAAAACTGTAAATTTGTCCTCTACTATCAACTTATTTTTTTAACCTGGAAATGTCCTTGATTCTCTCATTTGAATTTTAAAGTATTTTCAGATCTTAAAAGATTCAATTAGTATACTGTTAACAAGAATAAAAAAGGAAATAATAAAATTAGAGCACAACTCAACAAAATTGAGAAAAAAAGAGAAATTTAAGAAACCAAAAGCTTTTTTTTTTATAAAGCATGAATAAAACTGATAAATCTCTAGTGAGGCTAACAAACAAAAAATAGATAAGATACAATTACAAATATCAGAAATGAAAAGTGGTTTATCACTACTAATATGTGGACATTAAAAGTTAACAAGGGAAAATAATAGATAAATTTATGCATATACAATTGAAAATTTAGATGTAATGGACCAATATCACATTTACCAAAATTCACTCAAAGAGAAATAGGTAACATTAGTAGCCTGTTACCTATAAAAAAATTCTATCAATAACTGAAAAATCTTTCAAATAGAAAGCACCAAACTTAGATGAATTCACTAATTAATACTATGAAATATTTAAGGAAGAAACAATGTTCATTCTCCAAAATCTCTTCAAGAAGATAAAAGCAAGAGAATCAATCCTTACTCATGCTGTGATGCCAGCACAACACAAACAAAACCAGATTCAAATATAACAAGAAAGAAGACTACAGACCAAACTCTTTCAGAAAATTCACACAAAATCCTCAACAAAGCCAACAAACTATAAAAGGAATTATTCACCAAGACAAAGTAGGATTTATTCTAAGTATACAAGGCTGTTTCAACATTCAAACTTCATAAATTTAACCTACTATATCTGCAAGTTAAAGGAAAAAAAATCATATAATCATGTTCATGAATACAGAGAAGCTATTTGAAAAATCCAATACCCATTCATGATAAAATTTTCACAAATGTTTCAATTAAGGAATATTCTAATAATTACCTGATCAGTACTCTTCAAAACTGTCCAGGTCATCAAAACAAGGAAGTCTGAAACATAATAAATAAGCATAATGTAGTTTTCTGAAACAGGAAAAAGAACATTAAACAAAACTAAAGAAATCTGAATAAAGTATGTACTTTAGTTAATAATTATGATATATCAATACTGGTTCCTTAATTGTCACAAACATACTAAACTAATACAAAGTAATTTTTTAAATTTATTTATTTATTTATTCATTTATTTATTTATTTATGGCTGTGTTGGGTCTTCATTGCTGTGCATGGGCTTTCTCTAGTTGCAGCGAGTGGGGCTACTCTTCCTTGTGGTGCGTGGGCTTCTGACTGCAGTGGCTTCTTCTTTGTTGTGGAGCACAGGCTCTAGATGTGCGGGCTTCAGTGGTTGTGGTACGCGGGCTTCAGTAGTTGTGGCACGTGGGCTTAGTTGCTCTGAGGCATGTGGGATCTTCCCTGACCAGGGCTCGAACCCATGTCCCCTGCATTAGCAGGAAGATTCTTAACCACTGCCCCACCAGGGAAGTCCCCAACTTATTATTTTAACCTGATGTCCTTGATTCTCTCATTTCAATTTTAAAGTATTGTCAGACCTTAAAAAATTCAGTTAGCATACTGTTAATATACATAAACCTTTATTTCAGATAAATCTTTTTCAGCACAGTAAAAGAGCATGTGCACACGTGTGTCCACATGTGTGTATGTATTTTGGAAGTTTATGTATTTTGCCAACAGATTCTATGAATTACTCATAGTTTTGAAATGTCTCAACCCCCAGGATAGTGAAGAAGTGTTTTATATGACTGCTTCTTTGAAGGTAGAATCAAGTGGATTTCTTCCAAATGTTCCATGAGAAAAAAATACTTTAACTGGGGCTTAATTATTACTTCAATCCCTTTGATTTGCTCCATTTAACCAAAAGCCATGGAATAAAATATCTTTCACACACTAGAATTTGGGGAGTATGTACATGTGTGTGTGCATGTGCATGTGCACACACGAAGGTATGTGCACCTTTGGGGCACTGGCATAACTTTTAATTTTTTCACTTTGATACCATGTAAGTAAAGATGTATTAATATAATGAAACAAACAGAAATGCATACAAAGAGTACCATTCCGTACTATTTTTTGAAAGGAACACACAGGCCAGGTTATTTGAAAGTTGTTGATATCATTGCCTTACCCAAGAAAGGAGACTGATATTGTGGCTTTTCTTGTTTTCCAACATTGCTTTCTAAGAAAGTAGAAAATGAAGATTGATGTTGTTACTGAAATCTAAATTGAACTATCCTATGACTTAATCCTCTCCACATGAACCAGTAACAACTGTTGTCCTAGCCTGTTTTAAGATATTCTCAGTTGATTATATTAGAAAGAAGAAAATTTATCTTTGAGCATCTTAAATTAGAAAATCTCTCCCAAATCCTGAATGGTTTACTTTTCTCATCATCTCTCACCCTCGTATCTATGCTTCCAGGCTGTATTTAAAACAAAAAGAAAAAGAATAAAGGAAGGAAGGAAGAAAAAAAGAAAGAAAGAGAGACAGGGAGAGAGGGAGGGAGGGAGAGAACAGAGAACTCTGACCTTTCTGTGACTCGGTGCCCAAAGCAATTCATCTACATAACTCCCCTCAGAATGTTTTCCAAAATGCCCATATCTATAAAAAGGTTAAGGAGGGAAAGCAGCTGTATGAAATACATTATAAATTCTAAAAATGATGAGAGTGTTTTTAAGTAAAGAATGGATTCTGAATATGATAATGTTCTTAGTTTAAGTTCATTTTGGAAATATTGCTCTTCTCTTCAAGAATAATATTTAGAATACAAATTATCTATAGTCTTGTTAAAGTCCCATGGACATATATAATTATATTTTTCTACAATTTTTAAATTACAGATTTTGATTACTACACAGAGTAGACTTGCATATTTCCTCATGTATATATCCATATTCATTGTCAAATAAAATTGCCTATACTTTATTTTATAAAATATTAAGCATATATAACAAAAATGTGGCTTATTTTAAAATGATAAAAAAGCACATTACCTAACATATTTGTTAGATAATAAATTTGTTGAACGTTACCTAACATGTAATAACTAACATGTTTATTTTTCATAAAGCTTATGAAGAAATTACCTTTGAAGTACTTTAGTTTTTTCTATTCTTTTTTAAATGTGTCTGGGTTACTCTTGGTTCTTTGCTTTTCAATAGACAGATAGGTGAAAGTTTGAAATATATAACAACTTAATTTCTCCCTATTTTATTTTTCTTGATCTTATTCACCTGTGATAATAACACACACAATAATTTATTAGATGCCCATTCTTCTTTTCAAACTTTAAAACTTTGTTAGAGCAAACTGCATATTTAGAGCAGAAATCAAAAGTTGAAGAAAGAAAGAAAAATAAAAATTTGGTGTGACCAGTTTTACAAAACACAATGGATTAATTTCTACTTTCACACCATAAACTTTATATCTGGGCAGAGGAATTCATTGTGTTGCAGGTTAAGCAACATTAAATTTTAAAACACCACCATGATTTTATCCTATGAGCATTTGAGAAACTTTTATATTTTAGCCCAGTTACATATTTAATGGGTTACACTCTGCTAGGCAGCAGCAGCATTATGAAACTTCTGAATAATTGAGGTCTATGGGAATGACATATAGGAACGTTATTAGGATTTTTCATTTTTTATTACAGTCAATTACACTGATATGCTAATAACTTTTGAGATCATGCATTTATCTGCTTAAGAGAGCAGGCAGGAAAAAACTATCTGTGTTCTAAGCCATAGAATATAGTAGCACAGAAATATTCACAATCAAAATTTCAATGATCTTGTTTACTCAGCAGATTAAGAGAAGGCTGGTGACAAGAGGTACAAATGGGTTAGCTATTATTCACCAAACCTCTTAAATAACATTAATGGCTACAACATTTAAATTACCAGTGCTAGTAAATCTGTGTCTATCTTATAATTTATACCTGCTCAGGCAAAATACAACCATGTTATTTCAAGGCATAGTGCAGAGCTCTTAGGGTCCCACTCCCCAAGACTGCAATTGCACTTTGCAAAAACCATGCATCAGTATTGGGTAATGTGCGAAGGTATCAGCTAACCATGTATATGTTCAAAGTTTGTAGAAACAATTAGCTTTTATTCATCAGAGTTTATCCATCACCTTACATTATGATTTGGCTATCTTGAGATACAGTCCTCTTCCTGTCATGAAATCGGTTGCAAGGGATTTAGATGTCTGAATTTCACATTGTTTTCTTACTTTCTTTCCATTGTTCTTGCCTCAACCCTCACCTGATTTAGGCTGACCCATACACTCATATATCACATCTCTGTCAGCCCATAAAGTCACAGAAGTGACAGAGGTGTTAGCTAAAGCTACAGTTTGGTTTCTTCTGAGACCTTCTCCTCGGCTACCTTCTGAGTGTGTCACCACATGGTCTTTCTATATGCAGGCCTCCTGAGTATCTTTTTCTCATCTTGTAAGAACACTAGTCATACTGGATTAGGCGCCACTCTTTAGTCTCATTTTAACTTAATCACCTCTTTAAATAGCTTATCTCCAAGTCTGGTTATATTCTGAGGTACTGGATTTGGGACTTCAAAATAAGAGTTTTGGAGACACAACTCAGCTCCTAACAATGGGCCTGTGGTGGAAAGTTAAATTCAATCAGAAAATGCTACAGGGAACGCTGCTCAATATTCTTTAATAACCTAAATGGGAAAAGAACTTAAAAAAGAATAGATACATGTATGTATATGTATAACTGAATCACTTTGCTGTATACCTGAAACTAACACATCATTGTTAATAAACTATGCTCCAATATAAAGTAAAAAATCAAAAAAAAAAAGAAAGAAAAAGAAAATGCCAATACATAAAAAAAGTCTTGGGGAAAGAGGATGTAAGGGATTGCAGTAATTCATCACGGCTAGAGAAGAGACTTGCAGGGAGCCAGAAATGGCAAGAGACATTGTAAGGCAAGCAGGACCAGAGGACCAGATCATAAAATCCTCAAAGCCAAGTGGTTACCAAAATCCATGTTCTTCTTTCTCCTGAGCACACAGCCTGACTTCATTTTTCAGGCTCCTTTTCAGCTAGATGTTACTGTGGAACTAATTTCCAGACAACAGAAAATGAGTGTCATTTCTAGGCTTTTAGAAAGCATCAGTGCCTTATTATGTTATTCATGATTTTTTTTTTCTGTTGGCTTGAACCAGATTACAAAGAGCCAGAAGACAGGAAAAACGTGGGTCCCTGAATCAGTATAGAGCAGGGATCTATCTAAAAAGCTAGTAACATCCATGTGGCTGATTCATAAGCAAGAAATTTAACAGTCTGTCACCAAGCCACTGTATACTTCGGGGAATTTATTTGATTCTACAGCCTAATCTACCCTGTCTATATAATTGGATTTATATATTTCCTGAAAACCCTTGAAGTGTTAGAAAATTGAAAGGGGGGTGATCTCATCAATTCTGATTTAGAAACTGTACTCTATACACAGTGAGAAGCACAGATTAAAGGGGCATACCTCTAGACAAATCTGGGTCTCAGTAATCATCATGAAATGATAATAGCCTGAACCAGTGCATGGGGATTTAAAAATGGCAGAAAGAATGACAAAATATTTTACTGTCAAATCTATTTTCTGGCAGTGATTGATTTTTGTTGTTGTCGTTGGCTAAAATATATAATACTCTTTTTTTCTTTAATCCCTATTGGAGTATAATTGCTTTACAATGTCATGTTAGTTTCTGCTGTACAACAAAGTGAATCAGCTATATGTACACATACATGCCCATATGCCCTCCCTCTTGCATCTCCCTTCCACCCTCCCTATCCCACCCTTCTGGGTGGTCACAAAGCACCGAGCTGATCTCCCTGTGCTATGTAGCAGCTTCCCACTAGCCATCCATTTTATACTTGGTAATCTATATATGTCAGTACTCCTTTCTCACTTCATCCCAGCTTCCCGTTCCCACCCTGTGTCCTCAAGTCTGTTCTCTACATCTGGCTCTTTATTCCGGCCCGGCCACTAGGTTCATAAGTACCATTTTATTAGATTCCATATATGTGTGTTAGCATATGGTATTTGTTTTTCTCTTTCTGACTTAACATCAGTCTGTATGACAGACTCTAGGTCTATCCACCTCATAACAAATAACTCAATTTCATACCTTTTTATGGCTGAGTAACATTCCATTGTATATATGTGTCACATCTTCTTTATCCATTCATCTGTTGATAGACATTTAGGTTGCTTCCATATCCTAGCTATTGTAAATAGTGCTGCGATGAATACTGTGGTACATGTATCTTTTTGAATTATGGTTTTCTCAGGGTATACGCCCAGTAGTGGGACTGCTGGGTCATATGGTAGTTTTATTTTTAGTTTTTCAAAGAACCTCTATACTGTTCTCCATAGTGGCTGTATCAATTTACATTCCCACCAACAGTGCAAGAGGGTTCCCTCTTCTCCACACCCTCTCCAGCATTTACTGTTTCTAGATTTTTTGATGATGGCCATTCTGACTGGTGTGAGGTAATACCACATTGTGGTTTTGATTTGCATTTTTCTAATGATTAGTGATGTTGAGCATCTTTTCATGTGTTTGTTGGCCATCTGTATGTCTTCTTTGGAGAATTGTCTATTTAGGACTTCCATCCAATTTTGGATTGGGTTGTTTGTTTTTTTGATATTGAGCTACATGAGCTGTTTGTATAGTTTGGAGATTAATCCTTTGTCAATAGCTTCACTTGCAAATATTTTCTCCCATTCTGAGGGTTGTCTTTCCGTCTGGTTAATGGTTTCCTTTGCTGTGCAAAAGCTTTTAGTTTCATTAGGTCCCATTTGTTTATTTTTGTTTTTATTTCCATTTCTCTAGGAGGTGGGTCCAAAAGGATCTTGCTGTGATTTATGTCATAGAGTGTTCTGCCTATGTTTTCCTCTAAGAGTTTTATACTGTCTGGCCTTACATTTAGGTCTTTAATACATTTTGAGCTTATTTTTGTGTATGGTGTTAGGAAGTGTTCTAATTTCATTCTTTTATATATAGTTGTCCAGTTTTCCCAGCACCACTTATTGAAGAGGCTGTCTTTTCTCCATTGTATATTCTTTGTTGAAGATAAGGCGACCATATGTGTGTAGGTTTATCTCTGGGCTTTCTATTCTATTCCATTGATCTATATTTCTGTTTTTGTGCCAATACCATACTGTCTTGATTACGGTAGCTTTGTTGTATAGTCTGAAATCAGGGAGCCTGATTCCTCCAGCTCCATTTTTCTTTCTCAGGATTGCTTTGGCTATTCTTCAGGGTCTTTTGTGTTTCCATACAAATTGTGAAATTTTTTGTTCTAGTTCTGTGAAAAATGTCATTGGTAATTTGATAGGGATTGCATCAAATCTGTAGATTGCTTTTGGGAGTATAATCATTTTCACAATGTTGATTCTTCCAATCCAAGAACATGGTATATCTCACCATCTGTTTGTATCATCTCTGATTTCTTTCATCGGTGTCTTATAGTTTTCTGCATACAGGTCTTTTGCCTCCTTAGGTAGGTTTATTCCTAGGAATTTTATTCTTTCTGTTGCAGTGGTAAATGGGAGTGTTTCCTTAATTTCTCTTGCTGATTTTTCATTGCTAGTGTATAGGAATGCAAGAGATTTTTGTGCATTAATTTTGTATCCTGCTACTTTACCAGATTCATTGATTAGCTCTAGTAGTTTTCTGGTGGCATCTTTAGGATTTTCTATGTATAGTATAATGTCATCTGCAAAGAGTGACAGTTTTACTTCTTCTTTTCCAATTTGGATTCCTTTTATTTCTTTTTCTTCTCTGATTGCCGTAGCTAAAACTTCCAAACCTATGTTGAATAACAGTGGTGAGAGTGGGAACCCTTGTCTTGTTCCTGATCTTAGAGGAAATGGTTTCAGTTTTTCACCATTGAGAATGATGTTGGCTGTGGGTTTGTCATATATGGTTTTTACTATGTTTAGATAGGTTCCCTCTATGCCCACTTTCTGGAGGGTTTTTATCATAAATTGGTATTGAATTTGGTCAAAAGCTTTCTCTACATCTATTGAGATGATCATATATTGTTTTTCTCCTTCAGTTTGTTAATATGGTGTATCACATTGATTGATTTGCCTATATTGAAGAATCCTTGCATTCCTCGGATAAACCCCACTTGATCATGGTGTATGATCCTTTTAATGTGCTGTTGGGTTCTGTTTGCTAGTATTTTGTTGAGGATGTTTGCATCTATGTTCATCAGTGATACTGGCCTGTATTTTTCTTTTTTTAAGACATCTTTGTCTGGTTTTGGGATCAGGGTGATGGTGGCCTCGTAGAATGAGTTTGGGAGTGTTCCTCCCTCTGGCAGTGATTAATTTTTATTTTTATTTATTTATTTATTTTTGGCTATGTTGG
Source organism: Mesoplodon densirostris (assembly GCF_025265405.1). Classification (NCBI taxonomy): domain Eukaryota; kingdom Metazoa; phylum Chordata; class Mammalia; order Artiodactyla; family Ziphiidae; genus Mesoplodon; species Mesoplodon densirostris. The sequence goes on from NC_082663.1 coordinate 25,259,836, forward strand.
GTCTTCTTTACTGTGCGTGGGCTTTCTCTAGTTGCCGCGAGCGGGGGCCACTCTTCATCATGGTGTGTGGGCCTCTCACTGTCACGGCCTCTCTTGTTGTGGAGCACAAGCTCCAGATACGCAGGCTCAATAGTTGTGGCTCACAGGCCTACTTGTTCCGCGCCATGTGGGATCTTCCCAGACCAGGGCTCGAACCCGTGTCCCCTGCATTGGCAGGCAGATTCTCAACCACTGCGTCATCAGGGAAGCCCAAGTGATTGATTTTTATACAGTAGGAGAGATGGTAGCAGAAAGGAAAAGAAAGATTCCAGAGTGATATCCAGGAGTCTACTTTGACAGCTGGTTGAATTAGATCTTGTGCAATGAGGAGCTAAGATGTACACATAATGTGGTCAATTTCAAACAAATTTAAGTGTCCAGGCAACTTCTACGTGGAGATGTGAGTGAGCTTGATATACAAGTTTGTAACTCAAGAGAACAACATGAGTTGAAGATAAAGATCTGTGAAACCGAGAAATCTATTTGCATTTTTTCTTTCTACAGGTGAATACTATCAATCTGGATCCTTGACTGTTCCCTGGTCAAATCTCTCGCAGAATTCTCATGCAGAAGTTTGGCGTGAATATTTGATGTATTGAACTAGCCAACATTTTTATTATTTCTCTAAAATATTGGGAAGAGAAAATAAAATATATAGAATAAAAATATTATAACAAATATAGTCACGTGTAATTTATGAAAAAAACCCTGTGAAATATTTTACTAAAAGTAAACAGTATCTTAATTATTTTGGGCTCTTTGCACTTCCATGTATTGATACATGTATGTCTGTGTGTGTGTGCTCTTCCATGCATTGCTACATATGTGTGTGTGTGTGTGTGTGTGTGTATGATTCAGATTGTCAAGAGAAATTCTTTGCAGATTTTTGTTTGATTTTATTTATTATGGATTTTATTCAATATGTATTGTACTGAACCTATTGGACAACTTCTTGAGAACTGATATCTTAATATAAAGTGTTCTAATCTAATCATATAACATATTATATGTCTCAATTTACTTAGGTCTTACTTAATATATTTTAATAAGGCTTGTAATATTTCCATACTGATCTTATACAGCTTTTGTTATGTATATTCATTTTATTAATGCTGCTGTGGCAAATCGTCTATGTGATTTTTAATAACATTTATTGTTGGAGTGTGGATGTTATTTTTAATGTTAATTTTGTATCCAGAATCCATGTTAAACTCTGCACATCTAATAATTTATATATAGTATTTTAGGAGTTTCTACAAAAACAAACATATTATCTGAAAGTAATAACACTTTTGAATAATTTTTCAATCTTTGTATCTCTTGCCTCATTTATCTCTGGGTAGCATTTCCAAAACAATATTAAATAAGATTGTGTATCCTTGCTTTGCTCTTTATCTTGAGTTACCATTCTTGTAATATTTCATGATTAAGTATAATATTTGCTCCATGTTTAGCTATATTATGTGTAGCAAAGACCACTAACTGTTGATGAAAATCTATCCTCTACTACTTTATGAGCAAAAAATTTGACCAAATTTCCTAGTCAACCTTGCAGTTCCATAAGCTGTGTGACAAGTTCCAGCAAATGAAGCTGATTAAAATTGATGTATATAATATCAGGTCTGTCCATTAAAACTTTTCAGGTAAAATATTTATATTCTTTCACCCTCTATGACCCACCCTAAAGACACAAATTGTTATGCCCAAAGAAGGATCCTTCTGAAGCATGACCACCTACCTCAGTTTGTCTCAGGTAATAATGACTTAAACCTGGCATTCTAAAAGAATGATTCATAGTTCCGCCAGTCACTGTCAAAGATATCCCATTTTTTTTAAAATTTTTTTTTTAAACCCACATTTATTTGTTTATTTATTTATTTTTGGCTATGTTGGCTCTTCACTTCTGTGCGAGGGCTTTCTCTAGTTGTGGCAAGTGGGGGGTCACTCTTCATCGCGGTGTGCGGGCCTCTCACTATCGAGGCCTCTTTTGTTGCTGGAGCACAGGCTCCAGATGCGCAGGCTCAGTAGCTGTGGCTCACAGGCCCAGTTGTTCCACGGCATGTGGGATCTTCCCAGACCAGGGCTCGAACCCCTGTCCCCTGCATTAGCAGGCAGATTCTCAACCACTGCGCCACCAGGGAAGCCCAAAGATATCCCATTTTGAATAACACATTATATGGTCATCCTATTTTAAAGGCACATGTTGAGAGATAAAGCAACTGCCCCCTAAGGTCACTAAGGGACAGCTGTTCAACAATGTGAATCCACCCTGAACTGTTAAGTGAGTGAAAAATAAACTTATACTATTTTTGAATGTGTTAAACAATTTAATTATTCTGATAAGACTATCAGGCAATGGAAATACCCTTTTATAATTAGATTAAATTTTTATCACAGATGGATTGAAATTTCATGAAAATATATATTCTGTGCCTATTAGGTGAACATTATGAATTATTTTTCTCTAACATGCTAGTGAATTACATTATTTAATTTTATAAGGTTAAATAAACCCTGAATTCCTGAAATGAATCCAATTTTATTTCCAGATTCATGATTCATACCACAAAGGTCTAACTTAAGAGTTTTACATTCATAACCATGAATGAAATTAGCATAAAATTTTCCATTTGGTTATGTCTTCATCAGTCTTTGGGTCAAGGCTATACTTATCATACAATAAGATATAGGTCCTGAAATAGTTTAAGCAAGCTTGAAACTAGGTGCTCCTTATAGAGTTGGTAGAATTCACTGGAAACAAAATCTGGGACTGTTAATTTGTTGTAAGATAATAGAATATTGATAAATATTTATATATATAAATATTAATAAATTATTACAAGATTACTTTTTCTTTGGGGGCCAGTTTTAGTAAATTACTGGGAAATAAATGCAAGCTTCTCTACTGATATCAATTTTAGTAAATATAACTTTATATTTACATTTGCAGAACACCGTTTGTTCCATTTTCTTTTGAAATCCCTTATTTTATCACTTAGTCCTCACCAAATGTTTTTCTATTTTGGTAACTGTCAATGAAGACACTGTTAAGGCAATTTTGATATTCTCTATTATATTTTTCTCTTTTATTTCAATAATCTGTTTTTTTGTGTATATGCTAACTTTCATATATCCTATTATATACATAAAAGATATACATTTTTATTTAAGTAGCATTTAGCTGTATACCACAAGTTTTTATAAATAGCATTTTCCTTATCTTTCATTTTAATCTTTTTATCTGTTTTTTTTCAATTTGCATTTTGGTTCATTGATTTTTTCTTTCAACTTTAAAAAAATTTTATTGAAGTATAGTTGACTTTCAATCTTGTTAGTTTCTGGTGTATAGCAAAGTGACTCAGGTTTTTTATATATATATTATATATATATATATTATATATATATATTATATATATATATATTATATATAATATATATTATATATATATATATATTATATATATATATATTATATATATATATATTTATGTACATATCTATACTTTTTCAGATTCTTTTCCCGTACAGTTTATTACAAAATATTGAATATAGTTCCCTGTGCTATACAGTAGGTCCTTGCTGGTTATCTAATTTATATATAGCACTGTGTATATGTTAATTCCAAACTCCTAATTTATACCCCCCTCTTTCCCCTTTGGTAACCGTAAGTTTGTTTTCTATGTCTGTGTGTCTATTTCTGTTTTGTATTCATGAGTATTTGTATCATTTTTTATAGATTCCACATTTAAGCGATATCATATGATATTTGTCTTTGGCTTACTTCACTTAGTATGATAATCTCTAGGTCCATCCATGTTGCTGCAAATGGCATTATTTCATTCTTTTTTATGGCTGAGTACTATTCCATTGTGTATATGTACCACATCTTCTTTATCCATTCCTCTGTTAATGGACATTTAGGTTGCTTCCATGTCCTCACTTGTAAATAGTGCTATAATGAACATTGGGATGCAAGTATTTTTTAGAATTATGGTTTTCTCCAGATATATGCCCAGAAGTGGGATTACTGGATCATATGGTAGCTCTATTTTTAGTTTTTTAAGGAACCTCCAAACAGTTCTCCATAGTGGCTGAATCAATTTACATTCCCACCAACAGTGTAGGAGGGTTCCCTATTCTCCACACCCTCTCCAGTGTTATTATTTGTAGACTTTTTGATGATGGCCATTCTGACTGGTGTGAGGTGATCCCTCATTGTAGTTTTGATTTGCATTTCTCTAATAATTAGCGATGTTGAGCATCTTTTCATGTGCCTTTTGGCTATCTGTATGTCTTCTTTGGAGAAATGTTTATTTAGGTCTTTTACCCATTTTTTTTTTTTTTTTTTTCTTTTTGCGGTATGTGGGCCTCTCACTGTTGTGGCCTCTCCTGTTGCGGAGCACAGGCTCCGGATGCGCAGGCCCAGCGGCCATGGCTCACGGGCCCAGCCGCTCCGCGGCATATGGGATCCTCCCAGACCGGGGCACGAACCCGTATCCCCTGCATTGGCAGGTGGACTCTCAACCACTGCGCCACCAGGGAGGCCCTTACCCATTTTTTTGATTGTGTTGTTTACACCATAAGCTCATTTCTTTGAGCCTTGTTTGAGGACAAATTTGAGGCCAGTGTTGAAGGCAGTTTACTCTGAAGAGAATTGTTCCTGCTTCTGACATTTTATATGGATGCCATACCACCTCCAACAAATTGTACACCTGAGATTGCCTGATATCCAGACAGTGTGAATTTGGTATGCAAACCTGCTGTGATGTTGACCTGTGGTTATGAAATCTAAAGAAAAAAAATATTCTATTCCTGAGAGCCAAGGTTTATACAAGCAGTTCTCCTTGAAGTCATGAACTGTGTGTACTTTCAAAATGAGGCTGGGCAGTTACAGCTAACTGTTACAGTAAAGATGAACTATTCTTGGATTTCAGTTTAATGGGGCAAAGGGTCTCTTATGAGCTTCCACACATTTGAGTAGGCTGTGGGCTTTATCCACAGTGGCCTAAAAGTTAATAAGGTTTATCAAATGTTTTCAAGGCAAAAGAAAGCTTCAATTCTCTGCTGACATCTCTAGATCCTCTTTTCAATTAGTTTTTAGCTTCTGAATATTCTATACCTCTTTTCCAACTGGTTGATTAAGTTAAACATATTTTAACCACCATTCTTTAGTTGTTTTTAGTATGAGGATGGGTACTTTACCTAATTGAGACAAACGAAAGTCTACAGGTATTTTTAACAGTAAAATATATATATATATATATATATATATATATATATATATATATATATATATACACACCCTGAGTGGAAGATGTTTGACCACAAAATTATCAGAGTATTTTATGATAGTAAATTTAGTCAAGGTAATGAAAATTATAAATACATAGTTAATATATAAAATATTTTATTTACCAAAGATTGGGAAATTATTTCGGTCTGAAATATTGTTTACTTTTACCAAAAAAAAAAAGCATACACGTGCTTGGCAGGCACTAGCCAACAAACACCAACATCTTGAATTTGACTTTCCACTTTCCCTAATGCTGTGGCTTGATGATTACATAGACTCTGTTTTGAGCCATATACAACAATTGTTTTAAAATGTTTTACACCAGATAAATGAAATTATCAGTCTCCAAACCTCGAATACTGAGGTTTTTTCCCCCCACTTCTCCTCAGCTAACTGTACCAATAATGGATGGGTGAAATTACTTTCTACTCAATATAAGATAAATTTCACTCAAAATAATTAAAATTTAAGGCCAAAAATATCTCCCATAGTAAAATGTACAAAGGTACAATTATTCCAGAGTTGGTTGTTTTAATCTTTGCACTTGATTTCATGATCCTGCCCTTAGTTTTTCTCAAGTGAGCTCTCCTCATGTTTCTAAGATGACTTTGCCATTTCCTGATGTTACATTCAAATATGACAAAGTTTGCAGGAGGAAGAGATTCACTTTTCTGAGAATGAGGAAAATTTCCCTAGAATTTACCAAAGGACTTGCTCTCTGCATCACTGCCAGACTGATGCTGTTGTGCATATGCCTATTACCATATTACCACAATGAGTTTAAACTAATTAGGATTTATACCTGAGCGTCAAATAAGGCATTGCACTGAGGAGTGAAAACATTTTAAAAATCACATTAACATTAATAAGTATGATGGAGAGAAGGGATTATTAGTAGTATCCAAATTTTGAAGCTCCCTGTGAAGACTGTCTTCTGTAATCCTTTACAATACTAAAAACTGTGAAAGTTCAAAAACAGCTATGGTGGAAACCTATACCTAGAATCATCTATGGGCCTATCATTGTCATGTGTCAACAGATTATTTGTTGCCAGGGGGGAAGTGTGCATAACAGGTGAAGGGGGCTAAAAAAGATACAAAAATTTTAATTACATATATGTGTGTATACACACACACACACGATTTTATGTAATCGTCAGGGAAATCACATGAAATGTCCTTTGGAACTGCCCCAATTTTGCATAGTGTGAAATAAGTTTTAGAAAGACTAAGCAACATTCCCAGAAGCATATAACTAATAAATGGAAATCTGAGTCTGTTAGTCCTCAGAAACAGAGTCTCTATCTATGGGTACAGCTTCCCATATATGTTTAAGCATAAACATGTGAATATAGAAATGAGCAGTAATATACAACATGTTTATTTTAATGTATTTCAATGTAACACTTATTCATTGCAACAAATATCAAAATTTTTCTAATGGCTGGAACTATTTAATTTGTATCTCTACATGTGAAAATACCAAATATCAGTGTATGATGTTTTTAATTAAAACAAGAATGAGGGTTATACTAGCTATGCATAAATTCTGGAGGTTTTGTACTTTATCATGATTCTAATGCTACATAGACTACAGGTGAGGTGCTATCCTTCAGCTGATCTTTTGAAAGAAAGCTTTACTAGAATAGAAAAATTATGAACGACTGTCAGTATACTCATTTGTCCAGCCTAATTTTTTCCTTGTAGTAAAGATATTTGATAAAAGATCTAAGAAAGGAATGCCTGAAGGAGGGGAAAGGAGATGGAGTACTGATCCTAAGCAATTTAATGTGTGTTTCTGGAGGAGGGTCCTGTCTTCTCTTTGGCTTCATCAATGGTCAGATTTTCCCATTTCAGGTTATAAAATAATTATGATCTTTCATCAAAAAAATGCCTGACTCATTTTACTTCATCTTGAAATAACTGAGAGGACTTCCTGGAATTTTTTCTTTTCTTTTGCTGGTTAAACATTAGCCCACCTACTGGTAGCACCCTAAAGAGGATAGCATCTCTTAATGTTCACCTGATAAAATTATTGATGTTACATATTAAGGGGGTGAAAACTAAAGACTTCATAAATTACCACAGAATAGAACAAAATAAACACAAGATGTTCTCTTCTGAGTCCCAACCCATGCTTTCCAACCATTAAATTTCTTCTACTTTAGTTTAATTTGGTTTCAATAACATTCAAAGGGAAAACTCCCCTTGTTTTCTTGGGTGTGATTTATAAGAAACATTAAGTTTAAAATTAGGTTTTTTGTTGGAATTTCTCTGACAGTCAAGTCCCCTTAGGAAATTACTACCCTCACTTGAAACTGCATGTTCTGTGGCAGATGAATTATGGCTCAAAGGACAACATCCATTAAGAAGACTTTGAGAAGGATCGGGGAAATCGAGGAGGTGGGAAGAACAAAATTCTGATTTAATTTGTTCAGCCAATTTCTGAAAGGACTGAGTTCTCCCATTTACACCAGGAAATACATTCAGAAGAAATAAATAAAGAACATCATCCTTTAACAGCCACAGGCATACTTCATTTCCCTCAGGAGGAAGTGAGCAGGCCACCCTAGAGAACTTAATTCAGCAGCTTTCACGCTGTTTTCAATGGTAGATTTTAGAAGCTAGTTCAAGATAAAGTATGAATAAAGCTAAAGAATGACACAAATACAATCATCAAGAAGAACTGCCCCTGTATCATTTACACCTAAGAAATTAATTTTTACAGCAGCAGAGTTGTTAGGCTTTGTTTTGTCTTGTTGAGAAACAGATAAGTGAACAGTGCTTTAAATGCTTTCAGATACTATTAATTAAAGGAGCATTTAACCATAATTACTCCTTTTTAAAGACTTCACAAAAAAAAACTAATTCTAATGATAATTTATACAAAATTTCATCATAGAATAATGAGTGAAATAAGATCAAAACCATATGGTTTAAATTACAGAAATTTATTTTCTCACAGTTCTTGAAGGTTAGGAGTCAAAGATCAAGTTTTTGGCCAATTTGGTTTCTGGTGAGAGCTCTGTTCCTGAGTTACAGACAGGGATGGGGTAGGGTGAGGTTTGGGGAAAGAGCTCTCTGCTGTCTTTTCTCACTTGTCTACCTATGTTCATAGCAGCATTATTCACAATGGCCAAAAGGTGGAAGCAACCTAAATGTCCATCAGTAGATGAATGGATAAATAAACTACAATCGAATATTATTCAGCCTTAAAAAGGAAGGAAATTCTGACACATGCTACAACATGGATGGACCTTGAAGACATTAATGCTAAATGAAATAAGCCACAGAAGTACAAATACTGTATGACTCTACTTATATGAATTACCTAGAGTAGTCAAATTTATAGAAACAGAAAGTAGAATCGGGGGAGAGTAGAATGGGGAGCTGTTTGATGGGTACAGAGTTTCAATTTGGGAATATAAAAATTTCTGGAAAAATGGATGGTGGTGATAGTTGCACAACAAAGTGAATGTACTAACGCCACTGAAATGTACACTTAAAAATGGTTAAAATGGTAAATTTTATGTTATGTATATTTTACTGTATTCAAACATTTTTTGAAGTGTGCTTGCTAAAAGAATTGAAACAATACAGAAATACATGAAGTTTATCTCACTATTTATATGTAAATCTTTAATTCATCTGGCTTTATTTTGGTGTTAAAAATGAAGTAGATCCAGCCTTAAAAAAAAAAAAAGATAAAAACTATATGGAGAGGTACTACTACTGAGCCAGTACATACATGCTTTGAGGTTCTTGTTTGCTTATTCTTATCCACGTAGTTGTTGTACATGTGGATGTGTACACATACAGTTAACCCTAGGTTTCTTGGGATTAGTGATAACTCACTGATAGATATGAAAAATTTGAGACTGACTGGTTTAGGGCTAGAATTTGTATAACATGGAGAAGAATAACCAGTTGCTAGTTAACTGTAATCAGGTTTTCAATAGTTAAAGTAACTATTTTTATCTGAAGAAATGTCCAATCACTTTTTCTTCACACATACTGCAATCTAACCAGGAAAGAGGATCATAAAACTTTGAAGAATTGCTTTTCCTATAATCACACTAAGATCTCTCCTTCAAAGGTCTATTTGAGATATATTTAGTTTTTGCACCTCACTGCACAGCCATATCTCACCTCACCCACAGCTTTTCCTTGAGAAGAAAACTTGACCAAAGAAATCTTCACCCATATGAAGCTAGGATTTGAGACAATACTTAGGGAAAAAAATTAAATTATTTTCTTTGAGTCTCCTGTTTAATAAAGAGAAAGATAGAGAACCCCCTCATTCTGTCTAATTTGTGTCATCAGAGTTAATTTCAATTTTCTTTTCAGACATAATGGATACAGTGGGCAAAGTTTTCAAGACCCCTTTACTTTGCTTGAGTACTGAGATAAGTTTGAGGGTGGGAATCCTACTCTCAAAAATATGAAGCCAGAATCCAAAGCCAGAATGACCTTCATTTTACTATCTCAAATGGAAGGCAGAAATGTAAGTTCAAGAACTGTTGACTTAAAAATACTCTAATCTTTTCCATTGACCCATATCTAAATTGTTTAGATTGTTCTGTTTCCCCGGTGATTTGCCTTTAGACCCATTATAAGAAAACTGTCTATGAAAATAAATAAATACAGTATTACCTCAGTTATATGTAAAACATAAAAACACTGAACACACAGAAACAAAGAGTAGAATGGCGGTTGCTCAGGGCTGAGGGGTCGGGGAAATAGAGAGACACAGGTCAAAGGGTACAACCTTTCACTTATAAGATAAATAAGGTCCAGGGATCTAAGGTACAGCCTGATGACCATAGTTAGCAGCATGATATTGCCTACTTGAAAGCTGCTATGAGAGTAGAGCTGTAATGGCCTCACCAAGACAAAAACAATGACAAAATGGTACTCATGTGAGGTGAAGGATGTATTAACTAACCTTAACATGGTAGATATTTTGCAATATACATGTATATCAAATCATCACACTGTATACCTTGCATAACATTATATGTCAATTATATCTGAAAAAAGCTGGGAAAAAAATGAAAGAAAACTGTCTGGGTGCTTGTCTTTGGGACCAGCAATAGTGGAGATTCAGTTTAGTTTGTAGAGAGAAGCTAGATCCCCAAGTGAATATGTCAGTGATGGAGGACTCTGAGATGTGAGTAAAGCAGCCTTCATAAAAGGTCCTGAATTAGGGGATGAGAAGAAAATTTATGGAGATAATTTAAACTTGAGAAGGGACACTGGGACTCAGCAGTTACAAGAGAGACTTGACAAGGATAAAGGTAAAAGGTAAAGTGATAAAAGTTTAGAGTGTATATTTGATACCAAGGCATCAGAATGAACTTATTCTACACCAGCTTTCACCTGTGTATGTTTGATTTTTAGGACAGGGAAATAGGTTCTAAGCTGTTAAAATCGGCCAAACACTAGAAATTAATTTTTATTTTGAAATATCAAAAAAATCTAAGAAGTTTTGAAATTCTAAAGTTCAGGAGCAGCCTCTGCTGTATTTTTGGACAGTGCCTGATCACCAAGATTCCATCGTTAGCCCTTTACTCGTCTTCCTCCTCAGAACTGCTGGGGAAATCCTTTAAGATCTTCAGTGTTTAAATCACTTCAACTACTACCTGTAGGCTGATGAAATGCAACTTTGTTGCCAAGTTTTCCCTTTCTGTATAATTTCCCTTTCCGCAACTCCAATCTCCTCAAATTCAACACATCTAAAGCTAAACCAGTTTTCTTAAATGCTCACTGATCACTGCTTTCAGCCACTATACAATACCACCTGAGATGCACAACTATAAACACAATCAGAGGTCATCTCCTAACTATATATTATGAGGGTAAATTTATTCTCTCTCCAGAAATTAACACTATTTCAAGCTTATAATAGGAGTCCATTAAATGGTGAAGTATTAAATGTGTGAAAGAGGAGAAATTGAGGAAGGTGGTCCCATACAATGCCTAAGCAGTGATGGGAATAAAGTGAAGTCACGATTAAGAGAAATAAGAGCCTCTTATTTCTCTTACTGAGAAAGAGGCTCTGAAGGAGTTCAGGGAGACAGAACACATGCACACACAAAAGAACAACCATGTGAAGACACCCCGAGAAGGTGCCATCTATAAGCCCAGGAGACAGACCTGGACCAGCCCCTTCCTGTACAGTCCTCAGTGGAAATCAACCAACTTTGATCTTGGACTTTTAGCCACCAGAATGGTGAGAAAATAAATTTCTGTTGTTTAAGCCAGGGGTCCCCAACCCCTGGGCCATGGACCCGTAGTGGTCCACGGCCTGTTAGGAACCGGGCGACACAGCAGCAGGTGAGGGGCCGGCAAGCAAGCGAAGCTTCATCTGCCACTCCCCATGTCTCCCCATCCGTGGAAAAACTACCTCGCATTACCACCTGAACCATACCCTCCCCTGCCCCACCCATGGAAAACTGTCTTCCACGAAACCTGTCCCTGGTGCCAAAAAATGGTTGGGGACCGCTGGTTTAAGCCATACAATCTGCAGCATTTTGTTAGATTAGCCTTAGCAGACTAATGCAGGTTTTATCAGGTAATATTAGTATATGCAGATATTAGGATGTGGCATTTAGTATGTCTAGGGGAGAAAATTATGTCTATAAAATTTTAAAAGTTGGATCTTCTCCTTGAAGAGTAGAATAGAGTTCAGTTTTAAGCTTGTATGCATAATCTTAAAGAGGAAAAGCTATCTGAGGAGAGGTGTCTGTTTTCCATCAAGATTTAAATGCAATTATAATAAAATCATGTTTGTTGGCACTAGAGTTAGATGTTTAAACAAGTCAATATATTTTTGGAAACACAGGAAGGAAAGATGCTTTGTTTACTTTTATTTCCACATTAATTTTAGTGCTGACAAAGAGTGACAGAGCAATAGCCTCAGAGACCACTAAAACCATTTCATTCACAATGTGGGTGCTTTACAAGTAAGTTCTCTGCAGACTGCTCCTGTCAGGGGTGCTGCTCAGGGCTTAGCAGATGGCCACTGGAGTTTGCAAGCATCTGCTCATACTCTCTCCTCCTGTCAGTACAGAACCCACTAAAGATAAAGGCTTTCATATAATAATGTTATCTGCCCACCAAAACCATGTTATATCTGGCAAGGACCAGGAAATTGGGTAGTTTTGATGAATGTGATTAAAATAGAGTCAACGTATGAAAACATTTTCACTGAATAATAGAGGCTGTATTCTACAAGAGAGAGTAGCAAATGTAAGCTCATGAACTGACTGATGTTTGAACTTAACTAAAGTAAGTTAAAACACATTTGCATTTACAAAATGAGTTCCGGTTTTTAAAAATTCCAAACATGAAAAAACTTAACTTTCTAGTATATGATTTTTCATATGAAAAACAATCAGACTGAAAATATTAAGCATCTGCTTGGCTCATGAAAAGTAGTTAGGGTTGGCAATAGTAGAAATAGTATTTCTGCCCCTTAGGGCTTCAAAGGTTTTAAAACAAGAGACAGCAAAAAGTAAGAGTAACATAAGAAAAGCATTTATAAATTACACCTGAGTGGTCTATCCAGTCAGGTGTAAAGATGGTGAGCTAAAAAGTCTCATGGAGAAGAAAACAGGTGAATTCTGAGGGACTGGTTGTGACAGGGATGTAGGAAATAGTAGGCATCATTCATTGTGAAAGTATTGTTAAAAGAAGAATGCAGTCAGAATTCCAGGGGTGAGTTCAGACACACTGAAGAGATTAGTCTAGTGGCTTTCAATCATTTTTAAGACATCTACTGGAATATAGTTTATTACATTTCACCTTGTCTTAATTTCAACTTTACAGATAAGTTGCTTCATGCTCTTCTCACACTCACCAGTTGTGGACAGTTTTCCTTTTTTACTTTAAAATTCTCTCTTTCTCCCTGTCTCTGAATGTATGGGGTCCTCTCCTGACATATCTCCATGATTCTTATAGCACTTCTTTAATGTCTGGCACTACAGGATGGCCCAAGCATGCATCTCACTTTTTCTGGCTCAGCCCTATTATTGGCTACACTTCTTGTTCCCTTTATATGGACAACAGTTCTTAGAAAACAAAACTGGGCACCAGGTATATTCATACCTTCTACGCCTTAACAGTGAACAGAAGTCGAAAATAGGCATATCTCTGTATCTATCTACTGAACTGAAGAGCTCTTATTGGTGTCTCTAATTTTATCCAACACATCAGTACATCTTCTAGATATTTTTTTCTTTTTAATATTTTTAACTCCCTTCCAAAAAGGCAGAAATCTGGTCCTCATTACACATTTGCTCAAACTTAGCAAACAGAAGATATTTCAAAATTGGTAACTTATACCACTAAACAACAAATAAAAAGGAAACCTACTAACTAGAGCTCAGTATCTGTTTACCTTTCTTTTTTATTTCTTTGAAATAAAATTTAATTAGAGTGAAATAAACAAAGCTTAAATGTATAATTTGATGAGTTTTGACAAATGCATATACTGCGAAGACAGAACATTTCCATCGCCTCAGAAAGTTAACATGTGGCTGTTTTTCATAAATACCTTCACCGTCCACAGCAGTAAACAATGTTATAATTGTTTTTTTCCATCATGAATTGGTTTGGCCTGTTTTAGAATATATTACAAATGGAATCATACAGCATATAATTTTTTGAATTGGGTTCATTTGCCAACATTTTTTGTGAGAAGCATCTATTTTTATATGTATTAGTAGTTTGTTTATTTGTATTGATGAGTAGTATTTTGTTATATGACTTTACCACAAAATATTCATGCATTTTCCTATGAACAGACGGCAAGGCCACTTCTCGTTTTTGACTCTTGCATAAAGCATCTCTGGACATTCTTGCAGCAGACTATTTGTAGACACGGAATTTCATTGATCTTGGGTAAAAATCTATGGTAGAATTTCAGAGACAGATATATACCTTCATAATAAGCAACCAAACTTTCTTTTTTAAAAAGAGGGTGCATTATTTACATGATCATCAGCATGTGAGAGAACTAGTTGTTCTGAATCCTGACCAACATTTGGTGTTAAAAGGCTTTTAAATTTTAGCCATTCTAGTGAATATCTATAAATTTGACTTCAATTAAATTTTTCCTTATGAATAATGTTGAACTTTTTTCTCATGTTTATTGCACACTTGTACATCTTTCTTTGTGAGGTATCCAAGTTTTTTACCCATTGTTTTAGATTGTCTTTTTATTGTTAAGTCTTAAGAGTACTTTACATATTTTTTATACAGGGCTTTTGTCAACTATAAATTTTGCTTGTGTATTTTATTGTTTCCTATTTGGATAAAGTCTGATTTTAATGAAGTCAAATTTATCATGTTTTCCCTTTCTTATTATTCCCTTCTATGTTCTAAGAAAGCTTTGTCTACCTCAGGGTGCATAAAGAATGCACTACTGTTTTTTCCAAACTTTTAGGGTTCTAACTGTTGCATTTTAGTTTTGCTCCATCTCAAATGAATGTTTTTATATGTTATTAGGTGGGATTAAGGTTTATTTATTCCCTATGTGTATCCAGTTGATGCAGGATTATTTGCTTAAAGAATTTACCTCCCCACTGAAATGCTTTGGCACCTTCATCAAAAATTAAAATAATTTTGTATGGAAACACAAAAGACTGCAAATAGCAAAAGCAATCCTTAGAAAGAAAAACGGAGCTGGAGGAGTCAGGTTCCCTGACTTCAGACTATACTACAAAGCTACAGTAATCAAGATAGTATGGTAGTGGCACAAAAACAGAAATACAGATCAATGGAACAGGATAGAAAGCCCAGAGATAAACCCACGCACATATGGTCACCTTATCTTTGATAAAGGAGGCAAGAATATATAATGGAGAAAAGACAGCCTCTTCAATAAGTGGTGCTGGGAAAACTGGATGGCTACATATAAAAGAATGAAATTAGAACACTCCCTAACACCATACACAAAAATAGAGCCAAAATGGATTAAAGACCTAAATGTAAGGCCAGACAGCATAAAGCTCTTAGAGGAAAACATAAGCAGAACACTCTATGATATAAATCATGGCAAGATCCCTTTTGACCCACCTCCTAGAGAAATGGAAATAAAAACAAAAATAAACAAATGGGACCTCATGAAACTTAAAAGCTTTTGCACAGCAAAGGAAACCATAAACAAGACGGAAAGACAACCCTCAAAATGGGAGAAAATATTTGTAAATGAAGCAACTGACAAAGGATTAATCTCCAAAATATACAAGAAGCTCATGCAGCTCAATATCATAAAACAAACAACCCAAAAATGGGCAGAAGACCTAAATAGCCACTTCTCCAAAGAAGATATACAGATGGCCAACAAACACATGAAAGGATGCTCAACATCACTAATCATTAGAGAAGTGCAAATCAAAACTACAGTGAGGTATCACCTCACACCAGTCAGAATGGCCATCATCAAAAAATCTACAAACAATAAATGCTGGAGAGGGTGTGGAGAAAAGGGAACCCTTTTGCACTGTTGGTGGGAATGTAAATTGATACATCCATTATGGAGAACAGTATGGAGGTTCCTTAAAAAACTAAAAATAGAACTACCATATGACCCAGCAATCCCACTACTGGGCATATACCCTGAGAAAACCATAATTCAAAAAGAGTCATGTACCGCAATGTTCATTGCAGCTCTATTTACAATAGCCAGGACATGGAAGCAACCTAAGTGTCCACCGACAGATGAATGGATAAAGAAAATGTGGCACATATATACAATGGAATATTACTCAGCCATAAAAAGAAACGAAATTGAGTCATTTGTAGTGAGGTGGATGGACCTAGAGTCTGTTATACATAGTGAAGTAAGTCAGAAAGAGAAAAACAAATACCATATGCTAATGCAGATATATAGAATCTTAAAAAAAAAAAAAAGGTTCTGATGAACCTAGGGGCAGGACAGGAATAAAGATGCAGATGTAGAGAACGGACTTGAGGACACAGGGAGGGGGAAAGGTAAGCTGGGACGAAGTGAGAGAGTAGCATTGACATATATACACTACCAAATGTAAAATAGATAGCTAGCTGGAAGCAGCAGCATTGCACAGGGAGATCAGCTCAGTGCTTTGTGACCACCTAGAGGGGTCAGATAGGGAGGGTGGGAGGGAGACGCAAGAGGGAGCAGATATGGGGATATATGTATACGTATAGCTGATTCACTTTGTTATACAGCAGAAACTAACAAAACATTGTAAAGAAATTATACTCCAATAAAGATGTTAAAAAATAATAAAATGGAAAAAAAAATTAATAATTAATTTATAAGTGTTTGTCTATTCCTGGATTCTTTATTCTCTATTGATTTATTCTGTTCTCAGGCAATAACACACTATCTTCATTATGTAGTTATGTTATAATTTAACTTTCTCAACTTTTGTACATCTGAATGTGTCTTCCTTATGCTTTCATTTTCTAAGAATGCGTCCTGGCCTTTCTCTTGGTTTCTCTGCCCACCCCCCTTTTAATTAGACTGTTCTTCACATCATTATTCCTCTATGTACAATATGTCTTTTTTCTTTAGTGATCTCAATATTTTTCCCTTAGCCTCTGGTGTGCTGTACTTTATGTGGTTTTCTTTTACTTATCCTCCTGGCAGTTCACTGATCTTCTTTGATCTATAAATTTATTCTTTTCACCAAATTCTAAGAATTATTGGTGTTAATTTTTCCATTGTGTTTCTGACCCTTTCTTTCAGTCCTCTCATTCTACATTTGAAAGATGCATATGTTAGACTGATATTATCACAAAGGTCATGGATGTAGGTTATTTTTCTCTCTCCCTCTCTCTCTCTCTTTTTTTCACTTTTCAAGAACAAGGATTATTCTTGCAGCTCATAACTGGATTGTCATAATCTAGTGAATCATGATGAGGTTTTCATTTCTACTATTTTCATTTTTAAAACAGGTTTTATAGTAAATGTTTTTGGTTGCTCTAAAAATATAAAGCATTGCAACGAAGAAAGAAAAAATGTCCTTTCCCTAGGGTCTGGGCTGTATTCTAGGTGTCTTCAGGGCCCCAGGCTCAGGCTGGAACCCGGGTCTCTTCACCCGAGTGTGAGGAGGGGGCTTAATTTTGTCCACAGGCCTCAGGACGGTCTTGCCTAGGCTGGGGGCTGAGGCTACAGAGCTTGCAACTGCCAACTGCTAACCCCTGCCTTTTAAGGGATCAGTGGATTGTTGCTGAAAAAGCATGTAGTCCATAATCCAGTCAGACTTCTAGGCGGAAACTTCTAGGCGGCACTTACTATTTTAACACCTCAAGTAGGAAGCAGAGGACTAAGGACAATGATAAATCCAAGGAGAGGACCCTTGAAGATGATGAAGAGGAGAGAAGGCTCAAGGATAGGAAGGACCAGTGTACTGGGAGCATCTACTCACCTTGTTTGTCATCGCTGTCCTCATGAGCTGGCTGATCTCGCCCAGCACTAGCAGGGGTACCATTTCCTGGACCAACTTTGTCCACGAGATGCTGGCCAGGAACCAAATACAGAAAGAAGGTCCAGGTGGTGCCCCACAGTGATGTGGCGGAAGTCTACCTGCACCCCGGAGCCGTGGTGTTTGGGTGGCCTCGGCTGGCCTTGATGCACGGAATGCAGGTTTCAAATACTGATATATTTGAGAGAAGCTTCCAGCAGCTGAAGATGAGCTGAATATCGAAGGCAACGTCAGGATCCCAGTTTCCTATAGGCTTAGGGGCTTCTTTGGAAATGCCCTCTCTGCCTTGGGGATGACAGCAGTGGGCTCAGCCACCCTGTGGTATGTTTTGCGTCTGGCTAGAAAAACTGGAAGTGAAGGAGGAATCAGTGCTTTCAATCAGATTAAAATGGCTCCTCGCGCGATTGCAGACGCCACAAAGATGGGAAAAGGAGTCAGCCCTTGTTGCCAGGCCGGCCGTGGTGGGAAGGCACTGCAAGCCAAGGCGATGGCGCCGGCGGCACTGGTGCTGTTCTTGCGAGGAGCCACCCGGAGTCTGTGGAAAGAGGTCTCCACCCAGGTCCCCGCACCGTGCACACTGACGAAATTCACACGGTGGGCAAGAAGCACTCCACCAGCACGTCCTGCTTCTCCAGCACCGAGGACGAGCAGATGCCCAACTACCTTCTGGTGGAAATGTATGAACTGGGCACTCCCGACCACATCGTCGTCCAGATGTCCACCGAGCTCACACGTTGCACAACGCTCTGCTGGGGCCCAGCTCCGGCGTGTAGAGTGGTGCGGCCCCTCCCGCATCTTTGAGGAGCCTGCGTGGAAGCCGTGCACATGCCCAGTCCGCCGCAGCCGCCGCCAAGAGCGTCTTTGCCACGACTGCACGAAGAGCAAGCTCCTCTCCAAGGAGGAGCGGAAGGTTGTTGCGTTTCTGAGTCAGGCAGTGCTTTTGTCTGCAGGTTGCTGGAGCACATGGAGGTGGTGAGGAAGATCTCCATCACACCAAGGACAAACGCTCCACTAGGCTTTGCTCAGACGCTCCCCAAGAGACCAGCACCTCTTCACCATGAGCCGCTTTTGGAGCCGATGTGCATGGCCCTGGGTGGCTGTCCCCCTCGGGAGACCACCTCTTTTAACAAGGTCACTTCTGGCGCAGGAGACCCGCAGCTACTACTGTAGAGCTTGCAGGGGGTAGGGCAGGAGAACCAGCCATGGGGGTCCAGACTTGCTGGGGCTTCCTTGCCCCTCAGCGGGTCATTATTACCACCTAAAAGCCTCCAGGACTCACTTCCCTCCAGAGAACAGAGGTGATAAATGTGAGGGGCACTTGGGCCTTTCTTCTAGTCAGGGTCTAAGGGTGTCTTTCTGCAAGCCATCATCCTAATGTGTTCTGGGTCCCAGGAATTGGGGGGGAAGTAGGTTCTTAGTACTTAGGAGTTGATCTTGTCATTGGCCTTAGTGTAAAGACATAATTTTATGGTCATGAATTTAGATATAAATGTAATGTGTTAAAATAAGACAAGACACCCATATACAAGTAGCTGTAGACAATTAGAAATACACACTTTGCATTCGTTCATGAGCAGAGGAAGTAGAGGTGAAGACTGAGAAATAAAACGTGAAGAACTCAGACGTTTAATGAGTAAGAAGAAAACAGAACTGGCTTCCAGGAAGTCAAGGAAAATGTGGGCTTGGAAACAACTATTAGTCTTGTGATTTGTGAATCCCTGATAGTTTTGGTAGTTGAAAGTAAGGAATTTGGAAGATGGGGGAGTTAAGGAAAGAATAAAGAGCATGGAAATGTAGTGATTGTGAGATATTAATCCTTAGATATTAGTCACTTAAAAGGAGGGCTGTAGTTTAAACATAAAATGACAGCATCAGGGTTAAGTCGTTATCTCTGTGTTAGTTGAGTATTTACCTGTTAGATGAAATTAAAAGTTAAAAAGGAGGATCAGAAATTAAGCATACAGGGCTCAGTTTGGGCTATAACTGAAAACTTAAGTACAGAAATTAGTTTTTGGAAGTAGTGCAAATGCTTTTGGGCCTGAGGCTAGAGGGTAGGAAAAAGGAGCTATGAAACTAGAGAATGAAGACAGACATCACTTTAGATAACTTTGATTTCTCAATAAATTAATATCAGTGAATATGAAACTAAGAAAAGTGGAAAAGTTTTGGAACAGATATTGTGGAAGTACAGCCAAAGATGAATGGAAGTATTTTCAAAATCTTTTAGGACCTAATAGATCTTAGTATCATTCACATAGTAAGAGTTCAAAATGTTGTTATAGTATATGATATTCATGAGATAAGCATTCTGTTTACATAAGAACAAAACTAGACCAGCTAATGAATTATCCATAATAAAGAAAGCTGTCTTAGAGGAGAACAGATTTCCATCCTTCTTCTTCCTAATTGTACACTGATGATTTTTAAAACATGCTTACACATAAGTTTATCATCACTTATTATTCAGTGATTTTAAAAATCATTTCACTTGAGCATAGTTCCTGCAGAATATATTTTCCTTAATTCCTCTACAACTTTCTTTTTCTATTCTTGATTATTAGCTTTTTATTAAGATCCAAATATATATAGCATGTGAGGTAAACAAAGTTTAAAGAAATCACCATTCCAATAAAGCATTCTTTTAAAGTCTAACATTCATAAATACAGAATACTTATATATTATGTGTTCTAGTAATGATGGACAATATATAAGTAAAAACTCTGTACCAACAATCTAGGTTTGTATAATTAAGATATTGTATAAATTCAATTCTGCAGAATTTCTTCAAATAAAGGTGTTACAAGCATTCAGTTGTGACAGAGGCATCATCCTTTGTAGATATCCCAGAATGATATCAACTTAAGTGTACATAAATTTTTTGTAGTCCTTTGAATGTGTAAAGCTGAATCTATGCAAAATGTTCCTGTTCTGCTTAAGAGGATATGACTCTTACACAGATGTAGAGAACAAACGTATGGACACCAAGGGGGGAAAGTGGTGGGGGTTGGGGTGGGGGTGGGATGAATTGGGAGATTGGGATTGACATGTATACACTAATATGTATATAATGGATAATTAATAAGAACCTGCTGTATAAAAAAATAAAAGAGGATGTGACTATTTTTGTGTGGTAATAGGACATGTGGATGACCACGGCACAGCCACGAAGGGTTGTAATTTACCCTTCATTTCTTGAGAACAAAGTCCCAGGGATTAAATTTTGAAGGATAAAATTAGTGGAAATCTTTAGAAGAAACAAACAAAAAAATCAGCTCAGCTAATGTTATGGTTAACATTGTTCACATTAGTTATTGGGATTGTTAACTGAGAACTTCAAATTAGTTCAATTGAACAACTAGACTTAGATTACATATTTATTCTGATATTATAAAGCAAAAAAAATATGAAAATTATATTTCTCTAGTTTTTAATATTTCATTACCTTTCCTATGGGAGTTCCTCAATTTTTCTGCCAAATTCTCTATCCGGCCCCCCAAAAAAGTTCTGCTATAACATATATTAGAGTTTTTCTTTTTCCTGAATTTCCTTTTATATTTCTTTTTTTTTTTCTAAATTTTTTTAAATTTATTTATTTTATTTAGTTAGTTTTGGCTGTGTTGGGTCTTTGTTTCTGTGTGTGGGCTTTCTCTAGTTGCCTCGAGCGGGGGCTACTCTTCTTTGCAGTGCGCGGGCTTCTCATTGTCGTGGCTTCTCTTGTTGCAGAGCACGGGCTCTAGGTGCGCAGCTTCAGTAGTTGTGACACGTGGACTTCAGTAGTTGTGGCTCACAGGCTCTAGAGCACAGGCTCTGTAGTTGTGGCACACGGGCTTAGTTGCTCTGTGGCATGTGGGACTTTCCCAGACCAGGGCTCGAACCCATGTCCCTTGCAATGGCAGGTGGATTCTTAACCACTGCACCACCAGGGAAGCCCTCCTTTTATATTTCTTTTCCATTTTTTTTCTTTTTCTTTCCTCCTACCTTCATTTTGTCTTTTCTTTCTTCCTTAGAAGACCATATTTTCCCCTTTAAATATATTTTCTTTATATTTTTTCCTCACTTCCAAACATTGTCTCTGTTACCCATGTTAGCATATTGACTTTGTTACTGTAACTTCATATTAAATGCTTATCTCAACTGTTAGGTGCTCCGTGGCAAATTATATTTAACAGTGAGGCACTGAGAATCAGCTTAGAACTTCCTTCACTACACACCAGCCCCATTGCCACATCACTGATCGATTGGGTCAGGACCAAAAATAAAGAGAATTTTTGGTTGTATTTGCTTTCCAGAAAATAATAACTTCACCATTTGTGTCTATCATAATATAAGTTTGGTTGTTATCTTTCTAGATGTTGAACTAGAGAATGAGTGCTGGGCATCAAACTACTTAGATCAAATCATCTTAGCTTCTTGCTTTTTCATGGAGTTAGGAATATGGGCCCTACTTAATTCTTTCCAATGGATAAGCAACAAAGACAATAAAAAGGAGAACTTACATATTTTCTTTGGTTATTGGTCAAAAATAAATGTTTTGCAGGCTTTCTCTGCCTTATAAACCTTTAGGTGGTAGCAAGTCATTTAGTTCAGTATAAATTGGCACATGGAATAAAATTGCATTTTATTCCATGTGCCAAAATGGAAATGCAAAATCAGGGCTAGAAAGTTAGAAATAACATGAATGAGTAAATATGTAAATAAAGGGAGATGAGATATCTCAGTATAACCCAAAGAGGTCTTTTTTTTTCCTCTTTGTAAGTTTGTACTTTGGGTGGTAGAATTAAGCTGCCTCACTCATTTCTTTTGATATGAATTTACTTATATTAAACTGAAGGACTTTGAGACTCACAAATGGATTTTTCCAGAAAGACTCCTCCAATTTACATCATGCACTCAGAGTTCAGTTCAGGATCAATGCTTTCATTAGTGGAGAGGCTCTGTCACTTTCTGGAAGTAATAGTTCCTGGAATGGTAAAACATTTCACATTTGATATTGGTGGTAAACTAGAATTTATGGCTTATCCGGGTTGGCACTGAGAGCCCCATATTCCCTCTCCGGCCTGACTGTTGCCCTGACCAGAAAGAATATGTTTTCACTGTTTAGCCAAGTGACATCTGAGATGGTTGCCAGAGTGTAGGAAGCACTTATGTAGCCTTCTTCAGTTTCACACACAAAGAATGAGCGGGTAACATTTACTATGAATAAATCAATAAGACTGATGTACTAGAAATGCTGTTTGAAAAGGGCAGCAGCTTTCTAAAAGCTTTGGAAGCTAACTTTTAACTTTAGAGAGAGGTGAAAGTGGAAATTCAGATAGTGGGATTATAACCATTATCCTTTTTTATGTGTATAAGAGAACTATAACTCACTGGGACTTAACAGCAACAGTAAGAAATTTTCCAAGAGATGAAGAAGCATGATAATCACTCATTCATGCTTCAAGACATGTTGTTCATTCTGTTTTTAAAAAAGCTATTTATTTTGTGCAGTGTCCATGTATTGGTCTGGAATTAGAATAAACCTTAATATATGACAATGACTGTAATAGAGCTATGAGAGCAGAAACCATTCTTTATATTTTGATATGTGATTCTGTACAGAATCGACTTTCTTTAGTAAAATCAGAGAATAAATAGTAGACATTTCTACCCAATAACATATTATTTCCTGATTAAATAATAATCACAAGGTGTGTTTTGGTAAGGAAATTTATGAAGCAATAATTTGTGACAGTGATGATACTTTTTGGTTTACAGCCCTTAAAGAGGTACTGGAATTTTGACTTAAAAAAACATTTTGGGGAATGCAATGTTTGTAGCTATAAATAATAAGAAGAAATTGCAGAATACAAAATAACACCTGTGGAACATTTCTGAAGTATTTTACAGGCAAATGATCTATTTCTAGAAGCAATGAAATAGTGGTACTGCAGGCAACGGAGCTAATCCATTTTTAAAAATCATGTTTCGAAGATAAGGAGTATAGAAATACTAGTTGCTAAGGCTTACCACAGCTCCCCCAAATGTTTATTCTTTTACATCAAACTTTGCAAGTGTTCCCCCAAAACTAGGCAAACAGCATTTGATTTCAGGCTGCTTTATTCCTTAAGCAGATAAAAGGTATATTTGAAGCCTCTCTGCTTCTTTGGTAGATTGATTTTCACCATAAGATAATTCTAAGGGCTTGAAAATGTATGTTTTATTTTCTGGTTTATTCCATACAGAAGAGGTAATAGTAACAGAGTTAGTAGAGAAAACGGGGTTTAAAAGTTAAGATACTTGGGTTTTTGTCACTTTTTTAAAATGATATAAAAATTGCTGATGTGCTATATCTAAAGCATTATTTTAGATTCTGAAGAGATGGAACAAGTGGGGAGGTTGTGGAGAGTGTGACACATGACGAAAGTATGGCCTCTGTCCTTCCTCTAAGCATCGTACAGTATAATGGAAAAATCAGACAAGTGCACACAGCAGATGGGAGTAATTTAAATAGAGGACTACAGAGTATGGATTGAGAGGAGACAAAGCTAGGTTTTATGTTGCCATTTTGAATGCACTCGTATGGCACAGGTATTTCTCCTGTGCATTAAGAACACATAAAGTTAACTGGATATGATAAGATCAAATGAGTAAAGACTACTGTTTGTGTTGTACCAACAACACTTTGTTTGGAGGAGAGGAAGGAGAGTAACTGGGGTAAAAGGTTCATATTATACTTGTATCATGGAAATTGTCATGACGTTTCCAATTCAGAATCTCTGTACTAGCAGCAAAGTTCCTTTTTTCTGCTACATAATTTATCATTCCCGTCTTTCATCATTTAAAGAGCTGCTAATATTTTGTTTGAATTCGCCTAAACAATTCATTGTTCTCTCTCAGCTGGCATACTTAGCAAACAGAAACCTGGTGATTAGCAGAACGACAAACATTTTCTAACACATGTTCTTTGGGGACCTTATGACCTTCAAGAACATATTCCAAGGATCTTAATATATTTATTCCAGCAAATAAGGACCTCCCTAGAGAACACATTTGCTACTTTAACTTGAAGATCTTCTCAATGTGGTTACACAGATAGGAAAAAATCTCTGTCATTCAAATTCTTATGGGAGAAGGGAGTTTTAACTAGTTGGAAACTCCCTAGCACATTTTTTTTCCCCCGAAATGTAAAACTTTTTCACATAATGATTGTTGGTAACCCACGATCTTAGAAATGAAGCTACTGTGTTATAGCAGAACAATCTCTTTCTCTCTCTGCCCCTCTCTTCTCTGTCAATTTCTCTTTCTCTCTCTCTAAAACCCAAAATTACTGTGTAGCTGCTAAAAAAGGTTAGTGAGAATCCAGATTCAAAACAGTGATCCCACTAAGAAGTCTTTAGAAAAAGATGAGAGATTGAAGAAAACAGTGACAGAGAGATTGGAGTAGCACCCAATTAAAATCCACAAAACTTTGTGACTTGACTAGGCAGCAGGGTCACTGAGAAGGATGAGTTTCTGGTTTGGTTAGTTAGGATAATTGTTGAGGGGGCTTCTGTTCATTATAGTACAGATTACCCAGAGGATGATCATTCTGAGAGAACAGATACATTTATTATTAGAGAAAATGTGTGTGAGGTAATGGGACAATCCACAAGCCCTTGTTAAGCAGAGGGTTAAACATATTGGTTCTCAGGTTAGAGGACTAGACTTCAGGCTGTTTATTGACATTTGGATTTCCCTGAGTTTGGTAATAAATGAAAGAAACAAATGGGTACGGTCCCATGAAATAGACGGGTAAGTAGATGGAAAAGAAGATTCTTCATGGAGATCTGGGAAACAAAATATAAAGGGTGTATATAAGAGGAAGAGAGTGTAACATGAATTATCAGAATAATAGGAGAATCAGGAGTGTTCTTTTCAAGAAATTCATCAGAAAGACTTTTCAAGAAGTAGAGAATATCTAGGGGAGGGACATGCTACTGAGAAATTAAGGAAAATCAAGACTAAAGCATTCACTGACTTTGCAGTTAGGAAAATCCCAGAGATTTAGTGAGACAAGTTCCAATAGAGTCTTTTTTTTTTTTTTTTTTTTTTTGCTGTATGCGGGCCTCTCACCTTTGTGGCCTCTCCCGTTGCGGAGCACAGGCTCCGGATGCGCAGGCTCAGCGGCCATGGCTCACGGGCCCACCCGCTCTGTGGCATGTGGGATCCTCCCGGACCGGGGCACGAACCCGTGTCCCCTGCATCGGCAGGCGGGCTCAACCACTGCACCACCAGGGAAGCCCCCAATAGAGTCTTGATAAGATAAAGCCAGACTGTAACGAGTTGAGTAGTGATGGATAATGAGGAAATGAAGACAGGAGGTAGATTTTGTCTGTGAAGAAAAGGGTGCGTTTAAACCAGTAATAGAGGAGGATAGAGGTTGAAGAAAAAAATGCTGTGTGTAGGCCAGTGATGGGTGATCTGGAATTCTTGAAGTCTTAAGAAGGGTAAACTGAAATAATAATTTAGGTGTGTAAGTTTGCATTAAAAATGTATAGCATATACAACTGTGGAAAAATAAGACATCATTTATCACTATTTACTTAACTGAGATTAAATATATATTTCTCATTCCTCTCTAAATCACAGAAGTCTATGAAAACCAAAGCCAGTTCTTTCATTGTTAATTTGAAATTCCTAACAATGCTAGTGGAGAAGAATTTCTGTTTAATCATAATAGTTAAATTCTGAGAACTGTATAAGCACGTATTTATTGATGTTCTCCAATAGTATTTTCTAGTATGAGGTGTCTGTGTGTTTGTGTGTATGTGTGTGTCCTTGATACATTTATAAACTGCTCTGTCTTTTGAATACAGGAAATTTTATCTGACGATCTCCTGCTTCAATGCACTGAGTGCTGATTTTGTACTTACACAGCCACAGCATACAAGCACATAAAGTAACCCCCCCGCCTTGCTGTCTGTCTAAAGTCAGGAAATGTGAGGCTTCACTATCATCTGAATCAGGCAAATATGCAGACATTCTTTTCCTTTTCATTTCATATCTATGCTCTCATAGTAAATGCCTAATTACTATGATTTTCTAGGAGACAATCCTAATGGTTCTAATGAAATATAAAATTAGTTGAAAAAATACTTATTTAGTATTCATTTTTGGAAAACAAAATGGTGACATAGATACACTTAAATTCATATGAGAAGATTTTAATCCATCAAACATTTTATTTTTTTTCTACTCCAGAAACAAGTAAAACTATTCATGAATATATTTTATTCTGTTTATCTGGTATTGCTCTACTTTGTCAGGATATATTTTTTAAATGTTTCCTCAGTATCCATAGCCTCTTCCAAATTCTCTCAAGAATGATCTATTCACTTCAAATGTGTTGATTTGAAATTTCATCTGGAGTGCAGAAATGTTATCTACTCACTCACTCAAAAATTAAATAAGTATAGTAACTGCCAAGTCTCCATGCTCCACAGAACAATAAGAAGGATTCCAAGCAGTGTGCCCTTTGTGAAAGAATTGCTCTCACATGCTAAACAATGTTTTAAAAATCACTGGAAACTGTTGATTTCTTTCTCTAAGTACCAAGCCATTTTTTTGTTCCTTGCTTTCTTTATGTCACTATAATAGCAATGCTCATTCTCCTTGCTCTATATGGAGCTATCCAGACCAATAAAAGGAAATATTTAAAATTTAATAACATAACTATGGCTTTTACTGGTAAGTGTCAGAAATCTGTCAAAACCAAAGCCGATTCTTTTATCCCTAACACTTGATCTCAATGTCTCTGATGTTGTCCATAATGTCAAGGAAGAAATTTGCACTCACTGTCCCAAGGCTGAGTTATAGTACTGCTGGACCAAACACACAGGGAATGGAAGTGCATATTTGAAGTAAGGCAGATCTGAATTCAAATGCACTTACCATGGAACTGGGCAATTTTCTTATCTTCTCCACTACCATGTTATCTTTTTTTTTTCTTTTTCTGAATTATTGCAACAGCTACTTCGTGGATATCTGCCACCCCCTTTGTCTCCTTATAGCAATGTGCTCTGCATAGTAACCAGGATGACCCTTTAAAAGCACATAGATAAGTTTGTGTCAGCCCTTCACTCAAAAGCACACCTGTGGCTACAACTTTCCCTATTCCTTCCATCTTTGACCTTGTCTGCTATTACTCTCTCCCTTGTTCACTCTATTAGATATATTGTCTTCCAGGATGGTCTTCAAATATCAGACAAGCTCCCACCTTAAAACTTTCCTACTGGTGATTTTTCTTCCTAGGATATTTTCCTCATCTCATTAAGCTTTTTCTCAAAATTTGCCTACCTTTTCTTTGAAATCAACCTAACTACACTATATAAGATTGCCACCTCTCCTCCTCACTTTATATTTTTCACAGTCTTAATCACCTTCTAACTGACTATAAAAATCATTTTAATTCTGTTTATTGCATATCTCGTCACAATAAAATGTAGACAACACACATGTAGGCATAAATGAATCTTTTGTTCACTTTTGCTCCAGTGCCTATACAGGGTCTTGCACATAGTGAGCATTCAATAAATATATGATGAACAAATGACCACTACAAAATTTTTCCTCACTACAAAAATTCAGACAATAATCGTTTTCTCAGAAAAAGCATTTTGAAAATTAGGTAAAATAGGCTATATTTAGCCCAGCACTAGGCACACAGAGGGTTGTGATGGTGGCCGTTATTGTGCTACCACAAGATTCATAAGTAGTGTTTGAGAAAATGAACTGGGCAAGCTGCTAACCAACTATACACACACAGGTACACATACACATAGAAACACTTCACACACTTACACAGTCTTTGAAAGATTTGCAGAAGCTTCATTTTACAGTGAAGTGACTCATTCTCGTATTTTGCCAGACCCTGGCAAACAGAAGATTGCCTTGTGACTAACAACCTGTGAAGTGGTAACTCTCTGAAAAAGACATCAGGCAGAATGTCACATTAGGAAGCAGTACCATGAAAAGAACCAAACTCCAAAATTGTAACTGTAGTTGGAAATCAAAGAATAATTAAAAGAATTTCAAGACAAATCTCTCTCTCACACACCCACACACAACTGACACCATCAGTAAGACATTTTCATACATTTTGGAAAAGCTAGTATCTTTCCTTTAAAAGCATCTTATGGAGTACCAGTGAATATTTTTTTTTAGGATGTAGCTGTTACATCTCTATTCATCTATTGGTCTGTCAGTTATTAAATTCCTAAATGTTTTCTCTTTTGTGATTATAGTCATTGATATATCATGCTGTTTTACCAAAATATATGTATATTGTAAGAGAAAGTATAGTTAAGTTGTTGTAGAAATAATCATGTCTTTTTAGTTACTATTTAGACTCCTTAAGCATTTAATCATGTAATCCAAAGAAACTGATTTTACTTTCATTTTGGTGTAGAAGGTCTATTAATGACATGATGTTAAGTTTTCATTTGGTTAATTACTTGAATGAGGGTCATCCATATCTATCATCAGAAGCAGATAGATGAAGCTGTTATGTTACAAAAATAAGTGTGTTCTCTATGAGTATGAATCAGCTTGGAAGAACTAGGGTAGGTATTGGGCTGTATACAAAGGGAATGAAATACAGATGCTACAGAAAACATGCTAGGAGAGGAACTCATTCTCATATACAGGACAAAATTTATATATTCGAACCTTTAATGTTTTTATTTGTCAGTGTTTCACTAGTTCTGGGTTTTCTCTAACACTGACAGGTAATTTTCTTTTGTTTCTCCCCTTATTGAATATGAATTTTTTCTACCGTATTCATTCCATTCACAATTATTCTCCTTGACAATTTTTGTGACATTTAAAGCCTTTTAAGTTTGCTTTAACTCAACTAAAAAGAAAAATGTAGTCATTAACTGTAATATAAGTCCAAATATTTTACACAGATTTCCTTTAACTATAATCTCTCCTTGTGCTCTATGTGAGATTTGAATGGTTAATGAGAACTTATATTCACAAATAATTTTAAGCTGCAGAGAATTATGAAAACTTTGAATATTGGTGACTCTTAGACTAGTTTTTATAATGAGGTCATTTTAAAAATTGTGTTAGAAAATGTTTTAAAATTTAAAAAGTTAATTATCTTTAGTATAGATTTTATACATACACACACATGAAAGAAACACAAACATACTGCACATTTTTCACTTTTGTGAAGTAATTTTGGAAATAATATGTAAAGATAGACAAAAAGATACTGACCTTTCAAGATCGTAAAATAGGAAGCCCTCAACCCCCATTTTCATCACAAATACACCAATTCAACAATAATGCATAAACATATTCCGTTTTTGAGAAATCCAGAACCTAGTTAAGAGGTCCCTGCACCCTGGGTGAGTGTAAAACCAGCCACATCAAAACCAATAGGGACATTCAAACAAACAAGCAAAGAACAATAGGGACATTCCAGACACCCTCTTGCCATAATCCTTCTCCCACACAGTGCCTACTATCTGTGCAAACCCCACAGATCTAGCTCATCCTTGGGAGGGAAAGAGTTGTATCATGTGTCCAATGCCCCAACTTTTCCAGTGGCTACCATGAGGACTGACTTCTGTTTAACCTGTCTCAGAATCTTGAGAGGAAAAGTCAATATTGTAGCCACCCAGGGATGGTGAGAAGAGAGATGTTGGCTCAGACTGGCAGCCACCATGACCATTCCCTCCAGGCCAGTACAGAGCTAGCAGTCGAAAAACTCCAGCTCTCAGCTTATCCCAGGGGAGGGAAAGAGGTACAATGAGCACCCAATAATTGCTCTCACATGCTAAACAATGTTTTAAAAATCACTGGAAACTGTTGATTTCTTTCTCTAAGTACCAAGCCATTTTTTTGTTCCTTGCTTTCTTTATGTCACTATAATAGCAATGCTCATTCTCCTTGCTCTATATGGAGCTATCCAGACCAATAAAAGGATATATTTAAAATTTAATAACATAACTATGGCTTTTACTGGTAAGTGTCAGAAATCTGTCAAAACCAAAGCCGATTCTTTTATCCCTAACACTTGATCTCAATGTCTCTGATGTTGTCCATAATGTCAAGGAAGAAATTTGCACTCACTGTCTCAAGGCTGAAATTGAGAATAGAAAAAGAATAGAAAAAAATCAATTCTAAGAGTGGCTTCTTTGAAAAAAATTTAAAAGTTGACAGAACTTTAGCTAGACTAACTAGAAACAAAGAGAAAATATCCAAATAAATAAAATCATAAATGAAAGATGAGACTTTACAACTAATAACACAAAAAATGATCCTAAGAGATTACTATGAACAATTATTTGCCAACAAACTGGATAACCTAGAAGAAATGAATAAATTCCCAGAAAAAATATAACCCACAAGACTGAATCATGAAGAAATAAAAAGTCTGAAGAGATATTAAAGTAGTATGCTTATCAAATCAATAATCAAAAAACTCTAAATAAAGAAAAGCTTAGGACCAGATGGTTTTACTGGTGAATTCTACCAAACTTTGAAAGAAGAATTAATGTCAGTCCTTCTCAAATTTTCCAAAAAATTTAAGAGGGTACATTTTCAAACTCATTTTATTAGGCCAGCATTACCCTGATACCAAAGCTGGACAAAGATATCACAGGGAAGGAAAACCACAGGCCAATATCCATGATGAATATAGATGCAAAAATCCTCAACAAAATACTAACAAATCAAATTCAGCAAAACATTAAAAAGATCATACACCATGGTCAAGTGGGATTTATCTCTGAGATGCAAGAATGGTTCAACATATGCAAATCAGTTAGTGCAATATACCATATTAAGAGAATGAAAGGGAAAAAGTATGCAACTATCCCAATAGATGCAGAAAAAGCATTTAAGAATATTAACACCTTTTCATGATAAAAACTCTCAACAAACTAGGTATGCAAGCAATGCACCTCAGCATAACAAAGCCCATTGATATGAAACTTAAAGCTATCATACTCAATCATGAAAGGCTGAAAAAATTTCCTCTAAGATCTGGAATAAGGCAAGGATGTCCACTCTTGCCACTTCTATTTAACATAGCATGGGAAGTCCTATTCAGAACAATTAGGCAGAAAATGAAATCAAAGGCATCTAAATTGGAAAGGAAGTAGGAAAATTAACTCTGTTATCAGGTAGCACATGCACACACACACACACACAAACACACACACCTGCTAAACCTAATAAAATAACTCAATAAAATGGCAGGATACAAAATCAATATATAAATATCACCCACGTTCCCTTATGCCAACAATGCACATGCTGGAAAGAAAATTAAGAAAATAATCCCATTTACAATAGCAAAAAAACACAGTAAATAAAATCAATAAGAATAAACAACTAAGGAGGTAAAATGATAATACACTGAGAACAATAAACATCTGATTAAGGCAGTTAAAGAGGAAACAAATGGAAAGATATTCCTTATTCATAAATTGGAAGACTTATTATTTTAGAAATGTCCATTCTAACCTATCTATAGATTCAATGCAATCACTACCAAAATCTCAAATGAATTTTTACAGAAAGAGAAAAAAAAATTCTAAAACTCATGTAAAAATGCAAAAGACAACAAGTTCCCAAGGCATTTTAGCAACTCAGTGTTTATTGCAGCACTATTCACAATAGCCAACATGTGGAAACAACCTAAATGTCCATTCACAGATGAATGAATAAAGAAAAATTGGCCTTTAAATATAATGGAATATTATTCAGCCTTAAGAAGGAGAAACTCCTACTTTATACAACAGCATGGATGAACTTTGAAATCATAAGGTAAGTGAAATAAGCCAGGCACAGAAGGACAAATACTGCATGATTCCACTTTTATGAGGTACCTAAAATATTTAAAATCATAGAATCAGAGAGTAGAAGAGTAGTTTTCAGGGGCTGGGACAGGGCAGGGAAAGGGGAGGAATGGGAAATTGCTAATCAATGTATGTAAAATTTCAATTATGCAAGAGGAATGTGTTCTAAAGATCTGCTGTGCCTATAGTTAACACTACTGTATTGTACACTTAAGAACATATTAAGAGGGTAAATCTTACGTTAAGAGTTCTTACTACAATAAAACAAAAATTAAAACAAAACTCTTCGCTGAAATATTTGTGTAAATTTGCTTCTCTGAAATTTTCCATAGAGGGATATAAAGTTATAAAACCCTCTTTACCAGTCACTGTTTTTTGGAGTTGATAAAGCACTTTTACTCAACTGGAATCTAAGAAAAAAATTTCCACCTCCATTTTTCCTTTTGCAAAGTCACACTATTCGACAAGTTTCCTCAAGAACACCTTTAATCATTTTACTGCCCCCTTCAAAGTTTTACAATAGCTTTTCATAGCCTATCAAAAATTCATAATTTTCTTATCCTGGAATTCAAAAACATCTGTAATGTCTTAAGGTCTGTCATAACTGTAGCAGGATCATCTACCAAACTATTGGACACTCAAGTTGAGACTGTAGAGAAGGGGAGGAAGCTGAGAGCAGACAGAACTAAAATCAGGAACACCATTTTAACTAAGCACTGGTCTCTCCAAGCCAACTGTATTGTTCCTACCTCCAAGCAACATGGTGAACTAGGTCTTAATCTGTGTCAGTGGCAATAGCCATTGGCCTCTGGTCTATGGAGTGGTGGGTAGGGCATGTTAACAGGTGTGATCCAACATGGTGAAAGCAGAAGTGACTTTCAGAGCAAGGAGACAGCCAGTAAGTGGGGTTAGAAGTAGAGTTTCCATCAGAGGTGAGAAGATTCTTCCTAGGACTTATTAAGGGGCAGGGTCGAAGCCAAGAAGGTCTCTATGTGACAGTAGGGACATGCAGTGTTACCTAGAAATGGGGGTGGGGTACTGCAGTAGGGATGCCAAATTCTATGGACTGAGAATACTCTGTGATTGTAATTAATAACTTCAGCTAAGGGAACATGGGGCTGCCCAGGATTCATGCAATTAATTCTGCAAACTGGTATCCTTAATCTCCCTTTACCTAAAAACCCTCTCTCACTGCTGTGTATAACATTCCCCTGATTTGCTCAAATTGCATGGAAATAAGAATATTCATCAGTGGTTGATGAAGAAAATAATAGTACCTACAGCAAATTTCTGCTTTTGTGCTCCTATAACCAGGCTAAATTAGAGATCCTGGGAAAGGATTTTAGGTGTCAAGGTGAACAAGATTTTTGAAAAGCCAGGAGTCTTTCTTTTAGCAAAATGATTATTCAGGGGAGTAAATTCTACTTT
The DNA here is from genome assembly GCF_025265405.1 of Mesoplodon densirostris. Classification (NCBI taxonomy): domain Eukaryota; kingdom Metazoa; phylum Chordata; class Mammalia; order Artiodactyla; family Ziphiidae; genus Mesoplodon; species Mesoplodon densirostris. The sequence continues at coordinate 25,293,903 of NC_082663.1, forward strand.
ATCATATGCAGATTTTGAACCTACCTAGGTTTTGTTGGATCTATTGATGGGGATTGTATATTATAAGTTATTGGAAGAACACAGTCACATGCTTCATTTCTTCTGATGTAAACAAATTAAGGCAAGTGAAAAAAAGTTTTTTAATTCCAGCCTTAGAATTCAATCAAGTATTTTTTAAGTGGTAGAAATGAACCTATTTACAAAGCAGAAATTGAGTCACAGATGTAGAAAACAAACTTATGGTTACCAGGGGGGAAAGGGAGGGGAGGGATAACTTGGGAGATTGGGATTGACATATACACATTACTATATATAAAATAGATAACTAATAAGAACCTACTCTATAGCACAGGGAACTCCATTCAATACTCTGTAATGACCTATATGGGAATAGAATCTTAAAAAAAGTGGATATATGTATATGTATAACTGACTCACTTTGCTGTACAGCAGAAACTAACACAGTACTGTAAATCAACTATACTCCAATAATAAACAAATAAATAAATAAAAAATAAAAAACACTGGATTTTGGCAGTCTTCACCCACCACAATTTACTATCTAATCCTGTCACCAACCCTGCCAAAAGAAGTCATTCTTATCCTAAAAGAGTCCAGCAATGTCATGATGAAATAGAACTACTTGCCACTGCAAGCCCTCAAGGATCCTGTAAGTCCACAGAAATCTACCCTAAGTAAAATTAAAAAAAAAAAAAGTCTTTACTAGAATCATCACTTTAAAAGTGCTATGTGTGATAGATTTCCCTGTGGCACAGTGGTTAAGAATCCGCCTGCCAATGCAGGGGACACGGGTTTGAGCCCTGGTCCGGGAAGATCCCACATACCGTGGAGCAACTAAGCCCGTGTGCCACAACTACTAAGGCTGTACTCTAGAGCCCACGAGCCACAACTACTGAGCCCATGTGCCACAAGTACTGAAGCCTGCGTGCCTAGAGCCCATACTCCACAACAAGAGAAGCCACCACAATGAGAAGCCCACACACCACATCGAATAATAGCCTCCACTCACCGCAACTAGAGAAAAGCCTGCACACAGCAATGAAGACCCAACACAGCCATAAATAAATAAATTTTTTTAAAAAATTGAAAACTTAAAAAGTGCTATTTGTGAAACTGAAGGAATACCCAAAAGAAGTATGTCATGATTTGTTTTACTGTTTTTGTTTTAGTTTTTTATTAAATTCTGCCACGGTAAAGAGAAGAGAGGAGCAATCGCACTTTTATGCATGGTTAAATACTGATTTATTTACTGATTCCATGGAAAATGAAGATATCTTGCAAAATGTAAAACAGGAAATAATTTCCATCTTGTAAGGATTTTAACTTTTGGGCTCAGAACCTAAATTCCTACTGGCATTTGCAAGCAGGTAATAAAAATGGCAAGGGGAATCTCATTGCCAAATCATAATCATTATTTCTGTTTCATTAAATGAAAAGATAAGCATATTACCTTACACAACTGTGTGTGGTATAAGGGATTATATTTTAAATTGGAAATCTTAACAAAACACATTTGAAAATTAAAATACTAATTACTTTTATTTTAATTCTATAATACTTCAATTAGCAACGGAAAACCTGATCTTATTTTTTTTTCATTTACACTAACTTGCTAGTCAGATCTTGTATTTTGTGCTGTACAAATTTAGACTTGAATCTTTTATCTGGTTGTGGTAATGCATATTTTAACTAAAGTTTAAAATTGAAAAATTAAGATCTTCATATAATAGAGTTATTTAAGAATGTGGGATAAAACCCTGCATAATATTTTTAAAGTTATTTTTAGAATCCTGGCAATTGGAAATCATCACATGTATTTGTCAAAGTTTTTTCTCAGTCTTCACAGTAAATACCATTTGTAATGTTTCATTTACCTAATCAATATTTATTGAGAAAGGAAAACTGATCAATGTTATTTCATTATTTCAAAAATGGTTCAGATTTCAACCCCATCCTTTAAAAAATGTAGTTCAGATGATTCTTCCATTCACCATATCAATGCTGAGCACATATTTTGTAACAAACATTATTCTAGACAGTCACTGAAGGTATCATGTTAAGATGAAAAGTTCCTGCTCTCATAGAATTTACATTCTAATGAAGAAACAAAAATTAGAAATGTGAATGGTTAAAGTAAGACCTTTTTAAGAATGTAACTATTAAGCTGATGAGTAAATGACAAAAAAAGAGCTGGTTACATGAATATTTAAGAGAACAGAATTCTAAGCTGAAGAGATACTATAGTTGCTTCTGGATACTGCTGTTAGAATAGAATAGAAAAATCAAAATTGCATAATGAGTTTCTCATAACACCAGGAGAAAATAAATCATGAGAGAGAAATATGGAAGGTGTTTATAAAAGGTGTCATTTCAAAGATAGAGTTCAGTCTACTCTTTGCTTGTGAATCAAAGTGAGATTCTTCCTTAAATAATATTATTATGGTATAAATTTAAGAAAATTCCCAAATGCTGCTTAATACCTCTGGTACTAGCAAACAGTAATTTCCTCTAGAGTCTGGAACTGATGGAACAGTATACTTTTGCCATTTTTCTTAAGCAAATTGTGCTAAGGTCACAGCACACTCTCTAGAAGATGATACACAGCTGTATTATCAGAAAAGCAAAGCTTAAAATTTTCTGATTAGGAATTCTCTTTACTTACAGTTAATTCATGTCTCCATAGACAGAGTGTATCTGTTTAGCCAAATGAGGAAAAAATGAAATTCTAATTGGATTTCACTATTGATCCATAATATTGTTTCTCTGGAGAAAGTAATAAAATCTATCAGAATACCTGGCTATTAGCTGAAAGTCACTCAGTGTTTACCACGTGTGTTTGTCAGTGGACACTAAATGCCTAGTGAGCTACCCCTGTTTAATCTACTGAAGAGTCTTACTACCTTCAGATGATAAAGGTTCCCACCTCTAGATAAAGGGCAGGAGGTAATGTGAGTAATGTCTAGGTATTGTTCAGAGTTGCACTGGAATGTCGCCCACCTAGAAACTTCCCTGGAAAGTGGTATTTTGTTGAGGGTCAATATTCATCCCACTGATGTCCACTGAGACATGAAGACCCAGAGCTTCTAAACTGTGCTAATTGAGGAAAACGTAATGGCTCTAGGGATATCACTCCTCAAAAAGTAAAATAAGGGTTTCACACGCAGTGGGTACATTTCCATGTGGAAAATTTTAGTTCCCATTCAGACAAGATATAAACCAAAGGCAAGGGAACCAATTAGAATCTTGAGGATGATCCTTAACCTAACCACAGTGGTGTGGCTATTTTTTAAAAATGTATCATATGTAAAAATGTTTATATATGTGTAAAGTTTACAGAATGTACATCATAAAAAAATCGACTATCACCCATTCCTGTGAGGTATCAATCAAATACAATCTCCTCCCTATTTAAACAATAAAATTATTTCACTAATGTATGTAGTTGAGAGGCAGTGTGACAAACAGTTAAGATATTGAATTTTGGAGTTGACAATTTGAGCTTAAATTTTTGTTCATTCACTTATTGACTGTGACTTTGAGCAAGTTATCTAAGGTCTCTATAACTCAGTTTCCAAATCTTAAACTTAGAATTATAATTGTACTTACCTTTTAAGGCTGTTGGAAAGAATAAAAATATTTAAATATGTACTGTGCCTAAAAGATGCCTAGAATACAGTAAGCATTCAGTAGATATTAGTTATTATCATCACTATTTTTTAGAATTAATGAGGATGCCAACCAGGCGCTGGTAGATGTAGGTGTCAGTTAGCCAATTAGCAATATGGGAGTGAAGATATCAATTTGTATTCTCTGAGAGGTGTTGATAAAACGCAGTAGAACCTCTAGTGAGTAATTAAAGGGATGCCTAAGGTCAAAAGTCCTATAATGGGGAAGCATCTGAATGTGCTTAGGGGAAATCATCACTACCAAGGATAAGGAAGACAGAAAACTATTGAGCAACAAGCTATAGAAAACTAAGCAAGACGGAGAGGTCAAAGTGAGGCAGCAAGAAAGAGTTACCCTTTGACACTCTAGGACAGGAATTTTGAATTGTTATAAATATATTTTTGGTAAGGAGGTGAGAATAGGATGAACCCTCATTTGGTGGCCACATTTTTGTTTTTCAGAGAATGAATGACAGATATTTATGAAATGAAATAATAGACTCTCATGCTAAATTTTGAGTGACAAAATAAGAGTTCAGAATTATATTGGACAGGAAAGAAAAAGAGATGACTATGGAAAATTAAAATAGTTGCTGTATGCTGAGAACACAGATATGGTTGTAGTTCATTAGCTTCAAATAACAATAGTCTGAAAGTTGGATTATATCCTCCAACAGAATGCATTTTCCTTGTCTAGGAGTAAAGGAATCAGATTGAAATAGTGACTTGGGGCTTGAATTTTCACAGAAAAATAAGAAAGAAATATAAGCATCTTAAGAAGTTTGGCTGTCTTTGTAAAAGGAGTTGAATAGAAAGAAATAAGCAACAGAACAAGAAGACTGATGAATTTAAGAAAATTTGAAGAAATTGGTCATCCAGGTCTCTGTGATATTGAAATGTGGGTTAATGTTAATGTCAAAATGGAAAGTCAGAATTGTGTGTCAGGAGAATGCTATGTTGAGGTATACAGTTTCTGAAGGATGTGTGTGTGTGTGTGTGTGTGTGTGTGTGTGTGTGTGTGTGTGTAATGATAAAAATACAAGTTGTAGTCCTGTACATAACTATCAGAAGTTATTGTGTAGGAGACAACAACCATTGAGATTAAGAAGTATCAGGCATTTTGTTTTAGTTTTTCTAGTTCTTTTTGTTGATATTATTTCTAACTACAAAACTAATGTATCATTAAGTTTTTATTTAAAGGATGCAAATGATGCAGAAGTTTAAAGAGAAAAATGTGAATGTCACCATTCATCCCACCCAACCCTCCAAAGAATCTCTCTCGAGACAACCACTGTTGCAATTTTATAAATACTTCCTTAAATGATACAGTACTGTATGTGTTCTCTTACAAATTTTTTCCTTAACAATAATACTCACTGACCTACTTCATATTTTTTAACTGCTGGAGTACCTCATGCGTACCATAATTTATTTAACTGCTTTTCTAATTACATTAATCTGTATTCAGTCAGTGAAAGAGAAACACTCTGTAATCCAGATAGAGGGTTTTAATAGAATGACCTGGGGTAACAGCATGGGATGTCATGGGAAGCCAGAGAAACTAGGCTGGCAGACACTCAGAAGGAGATACTGAGAATCTCAGCCTGAAGCACTGATGTGGGAACCGCCATCATGTTCAAGAGGCTCTGTGAGAGGTTCTACTAAATATCCAAGGTGGCAGCCACCCAGCAGGTAGCTCTTGGGCACTCACCAAGGAGCTGTTCTAAATCCCTCATTTCCCCAAGCATCTGGCTACAACCAACACCTGAGAATAAATAATTTCTGCCTCTCCTCTGCCTCCCAAATATTTCCAGAGTAACACCACTTGGCAAACACTATCCTAAGGAAAGGAAAACTGGAAGCTTCTCCTTAGCAAAGCAGTGGTGACGTTTAAAGAGAGGTGGGGTACTGCTAAGTTGACAAGAGAGAATGTAACAAACTAACAATAGGAAATTAGTTCTTTGTATTTTTTGATACCATTAAAAACAACAAGGAGAATTTGTACCTTCACCCTAATAGGAACATAAGAGAAATTCTTTATGACATAATATTCTCCAGCCGGTGACCACTAGAAACCCATGAGTAGTTCAACAGAGTTGGGTTTGTTGCTTCATTGAATAGCACACTGTAGAAAAAACACAGGGCGTCTCTGTAAAAGCATGTTAGAAGAGGCACCATGTGTGTTTTGAATTTGTGCCAGGTGAATCAGGGGAGGATTTAAGAAAACACAGCTTTATTCTGGATTGAGTGCTGTCAGAATGCAGGGGCAATGATATGATTGAGTATATTAATAAGTTTATCCACAAGGCATAAGGAATAGAGGAGTTCTGTTGCTGGAACAGGTAAAGAAGTAGCATTATTTATGTTAACTAGGAGAAGAAGGAATTTGTACACGTTCCCAGTTTGGACAGTGTTCTTATGTATGAATTGCTTCCTCACTGTCCCGGGTGATCTTGTTTGATGTTGGAGTTGGCAGAAGTAGGGAGGGATGATTGTGGTCAGATAATTTTGTTGTTGTTATCATTCTCTTTTATATCTCTGAGGAAAGAGGCATCAAATTCAGACCTTATAGAGATCATGGACCTTAGACTACAGACTGTAAATGGATGGCACAGAAGTGCCGTCTTCCTTAAGAAGGGGTTTGTTGAATTCTATTTTGGGGAAGGATGGCCATTTTGAGCCATTCTTATTTACATCTTATTTTAGTTTTCAGTAAAAGTTTTATCTTCCTTCATATAGGTATTGACTCCAACCAACTCCTGAGAAGAATGTGCTTCTCTTCTGCCTTCCAAATTTTTTATTAGGTTTATTCTCAATTATTCATGTTTTGTTGTTAATTGTGAATTTAATTTACTTTATTTCATCATATTTCTAAGTTATGGTTGCTGGTAGGTAAGAAAGCTAGTTATTTTATTGCAGTAAAACATATATAACACACAATTTACCATTTTGACCTTTTTCAAGTGTACGTTTTGTACATTCATATTAGTGTGCAAACATCATCACCATCCATTTTCATAACTTTTCCAACTTCTTTAAACGAAACTCTTTACCCATTAAACTACCTATTGTCCCTTCCCTCCCAGCCCTTGATAATCACCATTCTACCTTCTGTCTCTATGAATTTGATTATCCTAGGTACCTCACATAAATTGTATTGTACAATATTTGTCCTTCTGTGACTGGCTTCTTTCACATAGCATTATGTCTTCAAGGTTTATCCATATTATAGCATGTGTCAGAATTTCCTTCCTTTTTAAGGCTAAATAATATTCCATTTTATACACCACATTTTGTTTATCCATTCATCCATCAATGGATACTTGGGTTGCTTGCTTCTACATTTTGGCTATTGTAAATCATGCTGCTATGAACATGGGTGTATGGATATTTGTTCAATTATCTCATTTCAATTATTTTGAGTTTATACCAAGAAGTAGTATTGTTGGATTTTGTGGTAATATGGCAATTCTGTGTTTTATTTTTTGAGGAATCCTCATACCATTTTCCATTGTTTCCATTTTACATCCCCATCAGCAATGCACAAGAGTTCCAAATTCTCCATATCCTCTCCAACACCTGATATTTTCTGTGTGTGTGTGTATGTGTGTGTGTGTTTATAACACCCAACCTAACAGATGCAAAAAAGTATCTCTTTGTGTTTATGATTTTTATTTTCCTAATTATCAGTGATGTTGAGAATCTCTCAATGTGTCTATTGGTCATTTGTATATCTTCACTGGAGAAATGTCTATTCAGGTCCTTTGTCCATTTTGACTGGGTTGTTTGTTTTTTGTTTTTGTTGGGTTGTAGGAGTTCTTTATATACTCTAGATATAAATCTCATTAGATATATGATTTACAAATATTTTCTTTCACACTGGGTTGTCTTTACTATGTTGATAGAATATTTTGATTTACAAAGTTTTTAATCTTGACATCTAGTTTTTCTTGTCGTTTCCTGTGCTTTTGGTGTCATATCCAAGAAATCATTACGAGAAAGCTACTTATTTTTTGTACTCAATGCTTACTCTGGTCCCCCTACTGAATTATCTTATGTATTTATAGTTATTTGATTGATTCGCTTGGACTTCCTATGTAGATCATCATTATATATAATATTTTCCTTTACAACATTTTTAACTTATTTCCTTTTCTTGCCTTTTAGCATTGGATAAAGTCCAATAATTTTCAAGATACATTGCTGGAAAGCTTAATGAATTTTGAAATTTACCTTGGATTGTGGCAGTATTTGGAGGAAGTTGAAGGATATGAACCAGACCCAAAATATTTACTGAATAATGCCAAAGTAATTTCAGAGAGCAAAGCAGAAATATGTTGAGAGAGAAGGGAGAAAGGTTAGTTGGATAATTCATCAGATGATGAGAAGCATATTGATATGGAATAAGAATTCAAAGACACTACAATTTTGCAAATGAGGACAAAGAAATTCTTGCTTTTCCTGGACCATCACATTTTATAAGAATGATAGATGATAAGATATTAGTCTCAAGTATCTTTACAATTTGTTGTACAATTTATTGGAACACCAGGACTGCCTGAAGTTTCCAGAAAGTATTTAGATTGATTGCAGAGAGATGGTAGAGACTGACAATCATTTTATGCATTTTTGTGCTAGTGGTGGAAGGGGGAGGGTTAATTCTCTGCCTTCTGAGTGGTAGTAGAAAATATATCTAGGCAGGGGACTTATTCTTCTAGATCCGTTATAGTATTTTAATAGTTAAATAATATTTGAATAAGTGCAGTGAACAAATATTCAATCACCGATAATTATAGAGAATAAGAAGTAAAATAACATATTAATTGTCATTGTCACATGCTAAACTGTACTGTTCCACAGTAATCCTACTTCCCTTCAGAGCTAGCATTACCAGGTTGTGGTATATTCTTCCACAGTTTTGAAAATGCATTTTAGTAATCTATACCTACATTAAAATATATTCTGGGTTAACTTGCTTCTTTTTACATACATGGAATCATACTATGGATATTGTTTAGAAAGTTCTTTAATAAATAATGTATCACATTTATATCCATATTTCAAACTGTATCTCTAATTTATTTGTGCCACTATATAGTTACAACTTGTTTACTTACCCATTCTCTTCTTGACTGGCATTTATATAGTTTCAAACTTTAAATTTTTTAATAAATAGGAGGATAATGATCATATTTGTTAATATATCTTTGGGCGTATGAGTATGTTTAGAGGATAGATATATCTAGAATTGGAAATAATAGTTGAAAGGGTATTCAGATTTATAATGATACAAAACCTACTAAATTGTTTGACAAAATGTTTGTATAAGTGCATACTCTTTCTTGCCTTTTGAAATTCAACTCATCTTTTAAGGCAAGTTAACGCCATTGTCCCCCTTAGGTGACCACTTAAGATCTCATTTACTTCAAATAAATTGTCTGTGAGATTACCTTGTAATATGATTGCACTTTAAGAAATTCATTATCTTTTACTTAGTGTTGCATATTAACATTTGTATGCTTTTATTCATTTCTCATGAGGAAGGTAACATAAATGGAAATAAACATGAACTTTGCAGTCATACAGCTTTACCTACATTCTAGACTCACTGCAGCTCAGCTTGCAGGATCTTAATTCCCCAACCAGGGATCAAAGGGATCGGAACTGGACCCGTGGCAGTGAAAGTGCTGAGTCCTAAACACTGGTCCGCCAGGGGATTCCCTGAGTAAAATTCTTCCTTCCTTCCTTTCTTAAATTTTTGGCTGCATTGGGTCTTCCTTGTGGCATGCAGGATCTTTTTTTGTGGTGTGCAGGCTTCTCTCTAGTTGTGGCATGCGGGTTTTCTCTCTCTAGTTGTGACGTGTGGGCTCCAGAGTGTGTGGGCTCTGTAGTTCTGGCACATGGGCTCCAGAGCGTGTGGCCTCTGTCGTTTGAGGCACACAGGCTCAGTAGTTGTGGCGCTTGGGCTTAGTTGTACTCAGCATGTGGGATCTTAGTTCCCCGACTGGGGATCAAACCTGCATCCCCTGCACTGGGAGGCAGATTCTTTACCACTGGACCACTGGGAAAGTCCCTAAATTTCTTAATCACACAGCATGTTAGCTTCTGACATTCTTTGTAAAAAAAGAATTTGTAATGCAAACCTAGAATTCCATACCAAATTCACCATAAAATAATTTTAAATTTTGTTTAGTTATACTTAAAATGGGTGGTTGAAATCACAAAGTTTGCTTGATTTAAATAGCATCAATATTTGTTTTCAATATTTTTAATCTGGAAAATAATTTAAGATTGATGAATTCAAGGGGGTCTTGATAAAATAGCAATCTATACTAAAATAGAAATTTTTAATAAGGCACCTATAGAATTCTGTACTTTAGGCAACAGATATATTAATGTGCTATATGAGATATATTCATATATATGTTCACATGTATTTCCATTTTAGCTGTTGCTCTTTTGAATTGTGTCTACTGAAAAATAAGAAGTATGAAAAATGATAGAATTTTAGTTAAATAGTTATATTTGTTTTGAACATCTCATAGTTTATGTCTTTTGTCCCATTATATAAGAATATTTTATGAAAAAGAAAAAAATGGAGAAAAATAATTTAAATTTTGCATGGCTACTATTTAAAATTTTTTGATAAATTCTATAAAATTCCTTTATTGAAGAACTTATATTCATTTTACATTTATGAATGAATCCATAAACACAAATCCTTGTGCTATGCTTTTTGTCTGGCATGAACACAGCAAATATTTATGCCATATCTGTAAAAGAGAGTAACACAAAAGAATAAAAAAACAAAGAAGGTGGAGTTACCTAATTTGTATAGTCAATAATAAATAAATATAAACAAGGCATCCAGAAAACTTTAATCAAGTTAAATTAGTTGTATCAATTTGTAATTGTGAGATGGATATAATTTGTTTTGTCTCTGCCAGTGGCTAATGATAATGAGATACTTCCTGGTGAATAAAATCACATCATCTATAATATAATAAGCACACAATTATAAACAAATTTTATAAATATTCTGCTCACTTTTTTTGGTGCATAGATGTGGAATCACTGAGATCTTTGCAGAAATATATACCTTCCAGTGGTTTGGTTATGGCTTATAATTTAAAGAGAATATTTCTCTTTAAACATGTTGTGTTAGATATGGTATCTTAACAGTGGGAATAGTGTCTAATAGTCTCCTGGAGCAGAATCATTTCTTATGGAAATGAGTTATTTAAAAATACTCCGACGAGGAGAATTGGTAAGAGACTGGAGGAAAGCAGGGTGGAGAAGGGGCAAGAAACCATCAGGTGATGCTGCTGCTGATGAAGCAGGGATCAGGATCATAAAAATCACTGGTTTGTTCTCCACTGAGGTGAGGGAGCTGGACTTTCACAATTGCTTTCACAATCCTATGCCAGGCAATTTTGGGGGTGGGAGGGCTGAAATTCCAGGCACAGTTATCTTTGGGGGCATCTGACTCTATGGGTATCTATTTCCATAGAACCATTAAGAGGATCCTGGATGATCTGGCCAAGGGCACTGACTGTAGCTACTAGAAAGAAATTTCAAATAATTGAAGTAGACATGTTCACGAAAGTAATTTCATTTCAACTGTTTAACAGTGGGAGCAGTGAGGTCCTTTTAATATTGTATTTAATAATTACAAATTACTGGCATAAAAGATCATAAATTCAATGATAAATTAAATAAGCAATGAGTAATAAGACAATCCCAATATTGAGTAAGCAGAAGCCATGAGGGGAATGTCAGTAATGATTCTGCAAATGGAAATTCCTCTCAGGAGGCCTGAACAGTGCTGTGTCATTGAGAGAAATCATGGCTTAACATAAACCTATACTTATTCATCTTAGTTGGCTGAGGAATTAATATGAATGGAGCAAACACTGTATACAAGGCATTTTAGAGTCTTTATCTCGTTTCCCTTTCCACATGACCTGTTTTATGCTGTCATTTTTAAATTTTGGATGGAGAAATTGAAGGTCTAGAAAATTAAATATATTTTCTAAGTTTACACTGCTATTGACTGAACTTTGAATTCAGGTCTCTCAGTGCTAAATATGCACTCTCAATATTAGTTAGCTATTTCCTAAAGTTCTACTGTTGATTATCATATCATTTGGATTACAATTGAAAAATAAATGAAGTTAAGGTATGCCTCAGAATAGAAACTTTCCTCTTAAAATTTTCATCATTTCCTTAAATAATGGGGACTAAGCGACTGCTAGGTTTTAGAATCTAAATAATAAATATGAATAAAGAATCAAAAATTAGAATTTTACTATTCAGCAAGACCTAGGTATGACAATGGTGTGAGTTAATAACATTTTATTCCTAAACATGATAAAGTAGATAAATCACTATAAGGTAAACCCCTCTATCTTCTATCTTCTATCTTCTATCTGGGGCTTAAGAGAAAATAAAGAAATAAAAATTATGTCCTGTCCTTCTTCCCCATCTAGTTTAATGGTCTCTTATTTTATAAAACCTCAATTTTTTTTTTTTTTTTTTTGCTGTACGCGGGCCTCTCACTGCCGCGGCCTCTCCCGTTGCGGAGCACAGGCTCCGGACACACAGGCTCCGCGGCCATGGCTCGCGGGCCCAGCCGCTCCGCGGCATGTGGGATCCTCCGGGATCGGGGCACGAACCCGCGTCCCCTGCATCGGCAGGCGGACCCTCAACCACTGCGCCACCAGGGAAGCCCTAAAACCTCAATTTTTAAAACAACAGAATTAGTTGAGCCATGTAGATATGAATAGGCTAAGGTAATTTTATCAAAAGCTACGGTTTGTTGCAGTTAATCCATAAATTTCTTTATGTGTCATGTACTGTGTATATATGTGTGTGTATGTGTGTGTCTGTATAAATCCTGTAGAGTTAATTCACTGTCTTAGAGAAAGCATTCATCTACATGTAAGCTAGGCATATTCAATGTATTGAAGGATTACTTAGTGCTGCCCTTAAGCAGTATTTTGAAGAATCAAGTTAAAAAGATTTGGAAAGTACGCATCCATACCCTCTTTTCTCACCATACTAGTTTCTTTTTCTTGCTGTCAAAGGTTGATTTTTTTTATTGAAGTATAGTTGATGTAAAATATTACATAAGTTACAGGTATATAATGATTCACAATTTTTAAAAGTTATACTCCATTTATAGTTATGATAAAATATTGGCTATATTCCTATATTCCCTGTGTTGTACAACATATCCTTGTAGCTTATTTTATACAAAATAGTTTGTACCTCACCTATCCCTTTATTGCCCCACCCCTGCAATGGTAACCACTAGTTTGTTCTCTATATCTGTGAGTCTGTTTTTTTTTTTTTTTTTTTCTTTTTGTGGTATGTGGGCCTCTCACTGTTGTGGCCTCTCCCGTTGCGGAACACAGGCTCTGGACGTGCAGGCTCAGCGGCCATGGCTCACAGACCCAGCCGCTCCACGGCATGTGGGATCTTCCCGGACCGGGGCACGAACCCGTGTCCCCTGTATTGGCAGGCGGACTCTCAACCACTGCGCCACCAGGGAAGCCCCTGTTTCTTTTTTGTTATATTTGCTACTTTTTGTTGTATTTTTCAGATTCCACATATAAGTGATAACAGCCTGTTCATGTTTTTGCAAATGGCAAAATTTCATTCTGTTTTTGTGCCTGAGTAGCATGCCATTGTGTATGTGTATATATATATATATATATATATATATATGGCACATCTTCTTTATCCATTCGTCTGCTGATGGACACTTAGGTTGTTTCCATATCTTGGCAATTGTAAATAATGCTACTATGAACATTAGGGTGCATGTGTCTTTTTGAATTAGTGTTTTTGTTTTTTCCAGATATATACCCAGGAGTGGAATTGCTGGATTGTATGGTAGTTCTTTTTTTAGTTTTTTGAGAAATCTTCATACTGTTTTCCATAGTGGTTGCACCACTTTACATACCCACCAGCAGCAGAGTAGAGTTCCCTTTTCTCCACATCCTTGCCAACATTTGTTATTTGTGTTCTTTTTGATGATAGCCATTCTGACAGGTGTTAGGTGATATCTTGTGGTTTTGATTTTCATTTCCCTGATGATTAACAATGTTGCATATCTTTTCATGTGCCTGTTGGCCACTGGCAAGTACTCTTTGGAAAAATGTTTATTCAGGTCTTGTGCCCATTTTTCAATTGGGTTGTTTGTTTTTTTTGGATGTTGAGTTGTATGAGCTGTTTATATATTTTGGATATTCATTAAATATTTTGAAGCTCTGTATCTGTGTTCCAGGCAATGGAAAGGAGAAACATAGGGTAGCAGGCAAAGGACTGCATTTTACAGAATACAAAATAGGTCTAACTTGCAAGGAACTCTGGGAAATATAGTCTGACTGATGAGAACTTGCAGGACAGGATTAAGAAGAGGGTTCTGAGGGGACTTCCGGGTAAGATGGCGGAAGAATAAGACGCGGAGATCACCTTCCTCCCCACAGATACACCAGAAATACAGCTACACGTGGAACAACTCCTACAGAACACCTACTGAACGCTGGCAGAAGACCCCAGACCTCCCAAAAGGCTAGAAACTCCCCACATACCTGGGTAGGGCAAAGCAGAGAGATTCCCGCACAGAGGAGCGGTGCCGAGCGGCACTCACCAGCCCGAGAGGCTTGTCTGCTCCCCCGGCGGGGCAGGCGGCGCTGGAGCTGAGGCTTGGGCTTCGGTCAGAGCGCAGGGAGAGGACTGGGGCTGGCGGCGAGAACTCAGCCTGAAGGGGGCTAATGTGCCACAGCTAGCCGGGAGGGAGTCCGGGAAAACTCTGGAGCTGCCGAAGAGGCAGGAGACTTTTTCTTCCCTCTTGGTTTCCTGGTGCGCGAGGAGAGGGGATTAACAGCGCCGCGTAAAGGAGCTCCAGAGACGGGCGCAAGTCGCGGCTGAAAGCGCGGAGCCCAGAGACGGGCGTGGGACGCTGGGGCTGCTGCTGCCGCAGCCAAGAAGCCTGTGTGCGAGCGCAGGTCACTGTCCACACCGCCCTTCCGGGAGCCTGTGCAGCCTGCCACTGTCGGGGTCCCGGGATCCAGGGGCAGCTTCCCTGAGAGAACGCACGGCGCGCCTCGGGCTGGTGCAACGTCACGCCGACCTCTGCCGCTGCAGGCTCGCCCCGCACTCCGTGCCCCTCCCTCCCGCCCGGCCTGAGTGAGCCAGAGCCCCCGAAGAGGCTGCTCCTTTAACCCTGTCCTGTCTGAGCGAAGAACAGACGCCCTCCGGCGACCTACACGCAGAGGCGGGGCCAAATCCAAAGCTGAGACCCAGGAGCTGTGAGAACAAAGAGAAAGGGAAACCTCTCCCAGCAGCCTCAGAAGCAGCGGATTAAAGCTCCACAATCAACTTCATGTACCCTGCATCTGTGGAATACATGAATAGACAACAAATCATCCCAAATTGAGGAGCCAGGAGTCAGTGCTGTGCCTCTGAGGTGGGAGAGCGAACTTCAAGACACTGGTCCACAAGAGACCTCCCAGCTCCACATAATATCAAAAGGCGAAAATCTTCCACAGATCTCCATCTCAACACCAGCACCCAGCTTCACTCAACGACCAGCAAGCTACAGTGCTGGACACCCTATGCCAAACAACTAGCAAGACAGGAACACAACGCCACCCATTAGCAGAGAGGCTGCCTCAAATCATAAAAAGTCCGCAAACACCCCAAAACACACCACCAGACGTGGACCTGCCCACCAGAAACACATGATCCAGCCTCATCCACCAGATCACAGGCAGTAGTCCCCTCCACCAAGAAACCTACACAACCCACTAAACCAACCTTAGCCACTGGGACAGACACCAAAAACAACGGGAACTACGAACCTGCAGCCTGCAAAAAGGAGACCCCAAACACAGTAACATAAGCAAAATGAGAAGACAGAAAAACACACAGCAGGAGAAGGAGCAAGATAAAAACCCACCAGACCTAAGAAATGAAGAGGTAATAGGCAGTCTATCTGAAAAAGAATTCAGAATAATGATGGTAAAGATGATCCAAAATCTTGGAAATAGAATAGACAAAATGCAAGAAACAGTTAACAAGGACCTAGAAGAACGAAAGACGAATCAAGCATCGATTAAAAACACAATAAATGAAATAAAAAATACTCTAGATGGGATCAATAGCAGAATAACTGAGGCAGAAGAACGGATAAGTGAGGTGGAAGATAAAATAGTGGAAATAACTGCTGCACAGCAAAATAAAGAAAAAAGAATGAAAAGAACAGAGGACAGTCTCAGAGACCTCTGGGACAACACTAAATGCACCAACATTCGAATTATAGGGGTTCCAGAAGAAGAAGAGAATAAGAAAGGGACTGAGAAAATATTTGAAGAGATTATAGTTGAAAACTTCCCTAATATGGGAAAGGAAATAGTTAATCAAGTCCAGGAGTCACAGAGAGTCCCATACAGAATAAATCCAAGGAGAAATACGCCAAGACACATATTAATCAAACTGTCAAAAATTAAACACAAAGAAATCATATTAAAAGCAGCAAGGCAAAAACAACAAATAACACACAAGGGAATCCCCATCAGGATAACAGCTGATCTCTCAGCAGAAACTCTACAAGCCAGAAGGGAGTGGCAGGACATACTTAAAGTGATGAAGGAGAAAAACCTGCAACCAAGATTACTCTACCCAGCAAGGATCTCATTCAGATTTGATGGAGAAATTAAAACCTTTACAGACAAGCAAAAGCTGAGAGAGTTCAGCACCACCAAACCAGCTTTACAACAAATGCTAAAGGAACTTCTCTAGGCAAGAAACACAACAGAAGGAAAAGAACTACAATAACGAACCCAAAACAATTAAGAAAATGGGAATAGGAGCATACATATCAATAATTACCTTAAATGTAAATGGACTAAATGCTCCCACCAAAAGACACAGACTGGCTGAATGGATACAAAAACAAGACCCATATATATGCTGTCTACAAGAGACCCACTTCAGACCTAGAGACACATACAGACTGAAAGTAAGGGGATGGAAAAAGATATTCCATGCAAATGGAAACCAAAAGAAAGCTGGAGTAGCAATTCTCATATCAGACAAAATAGACTTTAAAATAAAGACTACTAGAAGAGACAAAGAAGGACACTACATAATGATCAAGGGATCAATCCAAGAAGAAGATATAACAATTGTAAATATTTATGCACCAAACATAGGAGCACCTCAATACATAAGGGAAATATTAACAGCCATAAAAGGAGAAATCGACAGCAACACAATCATAGTAGGGGACTTTAACACCCCACTTTCACCAATGGACAGGTCATCCAGAATGAAAATAAATAAGGAAACACAAGCTTTAAATGATACATTAAACAAGATGGACTTAATTGATATTTATAGGACATTCCATCCAAAAACAACAGAATACACATTTTTCTCAAGTGCTCATGGAACATTCTCCAGGATAGATCATACCTTGGGTCACAAATCAAGCCTTGGTAAATTTAAGAAAATTGAAATTGTATCAAGTATCTTTTCTGACCACAATGCTATGAGACTAGATATCAATTACAGGAAAAGAGCTGTAAAAAATACAAACACATGGAGGCTAAGCAATACACTACTTAATAACGAAGTGATCACTGAAGAAATCAAAGAGGAAATTAAAAAATACCTAGAAACAAATGACAATGGAGACACGACGACCCAAAACCTATGGGATGCAGCAAAAGCAGTTCTAAGAGGGAAGTTTATGGCAATACAATCCCACCTTAAGAAACAGGCAATATCTCGAATAAACAAACTAACCTTGCACCTAAAGCAATTAGAGAAAGAAGAACAAAAACATCCCAAAGTTAGCAGAAGGAAAGAAATCATAAAAATCAGATCAGAAATAAATGAAAAAGAAATGAAGGAAACGATAGCAAAGATCAATAAAACTAAAAGCTGGTTCTTTGAGAAGATAAACAAAATTGATAAACCGTTAGCCAGACTCATCAAGAAAAAAAGGGAGAAGACTCAAATCAATAGAATTAGAAATGAAAAAGGAGAAGTAACAACTGACACTGCAGAAATACAAAAGATCATGAGAGATTACTATAAGCAACTCTATGCCAATAAAATGGACAACCGGGAAGAAATGGACAAATTCTTAGAAATGCACAACCTGCCAAGACTGAATCAGGAAGAAATAGAAAATATGAACAGACCAATCACAAGCACTGAAATTGAAACTGTGATTAAAAATCTTCCAACAAACAAAAGCCCAGGACCAGATGGCTTCACAGGCGAATTCTACCAAGCATTTAGAGAAGAGCTAACACCTATCCTTCTCAAACTCTTCCAAAATATAGCAGAGGGAGGAACACTCCCAAACTCATTCTACGAGGCCAACATCACCTTGATACCAAAACCAGACAAGGATGTCACAAAGAAAGAAAACTACAGGCCAATACCACTGATGAACATAGATGCAAAAATCCTCAACAAAATACTAGCAAACAGAATCCAACAGCACATTAAAAGGATCATACACCATGATCAAGTGGGGTTTATTCCAGGAATGCAAGGATTCTTCAATATACGCAAATCAATCAATGTGATACACCATATTAACAAACTGAAGGAGAAAAACCATATGATCATCTCAATAGATGCAGAGAAAGCTTTTGACACAATTCAACACCCATTTATGATAAAAACCCTGCAGAAAGTAGGCATAGAGGGAACTTTCCTCAACATAATAAAGGCCATATATGACAAACCCACAGCCAGCATCGTCCTCAATGGTGAAAAACTGAAACCATTTCCACTAAGATCAGGAACAAGACAAGGTTGCCCACTCTCACCACTCTTATTCAACCTAGTTTTGGAAGTTTTAGCCACAGCAATCAGAGAAGAAAAGGAAATAAAAGGAATCCAAATGGGAAAAGAAGAAGTAAAGCTGTCACTGTTTGCAGATGACATGATACTATACATAGAGAATCCTAAAGATGCTACCAGAAAACTACTAGAGCTAATCAATGAATTTGGTAAAGTTGCAGGATACAAAATTAATGCACAGAAATCTCTGGCATTCCTATATACTAATGATGAAAAATCTGAAAGTGAAATCAAGGAAACACTCCCATTTACCATTGCAACAAAAAGAATAAAATATCTAGGAATAAACCTACCTAAGGAGACAAAAGACCTGTATGCAGAAAATTATAAGACACTGATGAAAGAAATTAAAGATGATACAAATAGATGGAGAGATGTACCATGTTCTTGGATTGGAAGAATCAACATTGTGAAAATGACTCTACTACCCAAAGCAATCTACAGATTCAATGCAATACCTATCAAACTACCAATGGCATTTTTCACAGAACTAGAACAAAAAATTCACAATTTGTATGGAAACACAAAAGACCCCGCATAGCCAAAGCAATCTTGAGAACGAAAAACGGAGCTGGAGGAATCAGGCTCCCTGACTTCAGACTACTACAAAGCTACAGTAATCAAGACAGTATGGTACTGGCACAAAAACAGAAAGATAGATCAATGGAACAGGATAGAAAGCCCAGAGATAAACCCACGGACATATGGTCACCTTATCTTTGATAAAGGAGGCAGGAATGTACAGTGGAGAAAGGGCAGTCTCTTCAATAAGTGGTGCTGGGAAAACTGGACAGGGACATGTAAAAGTATGAGATTAGATCACTCCCTAACACCATACACAAAAATTAGCTCAAAATGGATTAAAGACCTAAATGTAAGGCCAGACACTATCAAACTCCTAGAGGAAAACATAGGCAGAACACTCTATGACATAAATCACAGCAAGATCCTTTTTGACCCACCTCCTAGAGAAATGGAAATAAAGACAAAAATAAACACATGGGACCTAATGAAACTTCAAAGCTTTTGCACAGCAAAGGAAACCATAAACAAGACGAAAAGACAACCCTCAGAATGGGAGAAAATATTTGCAAATTAAGCAACTGACAAAGGATTAATCTCCAAAATTTATAAGCAGCTCATGCAGCTCAATAGCAAAAAAACAAACAACCCAATCCAAAAATGGGCAGAAGACCTAAATAGACATTTCTCCACAAAAGATATACAGACAGCCAACAAACACATGAAAGGATGCTCAACATCTTTACTCATTAGAGAAATGCAAATCAAAACTACAATGAGATATCATCTCACACCAGTCAGAATGGCCATCATCAAAAAATCTAGAAACAATAAATGCTGGAGAGGGTGTGGAAAAAAGGGAACACTCTTGCACTGCTGGTGGGAATGTGAATTGGTACAGCCACTATGGAGAACGGTATGGAGGTTCCTTAAAAAACTACAAATAGAACTACCATATGACCCAGCAATCCCACTACTGGGCATATACCCTGAGAAAACCATAATTCAAAAAGAGACATGTACCAAAATGTTCATAGCAGCCCTATTTACAATAGCCCGGAGATGGAAACAACCTAAGTGTCCATCATCGGATGAATGGATAAAGAAGATGTGGCACATATATACAATGGAATATTACTCAGCCATAAAAAGAAATGAAATTGAGCTATTTGTAATGAGGTGGATGGACCTAGAGTCTGTCATACAGAGTGAAGTAAGTCAGAAAGAGAAAGACAAATACTGTATGCTGACACATATATATGGAATTTAAGAAAAAAATGTCATCAAGAACATCGGGGTAAGACAGGAATAAAGACACAGACCTACTAGAGCATGGACTTGAGGATATGGGGAGGGGGAAGGGTAAGCTGTGACAAAGTGAAAGAGCGGCATGGACATATATACACTACCAAACGTAAGGTAGATAGCTAGTGGGAAGCAGCCGCATAGCACAGGGAGATCAGCTCGGTTCTTTGTGACCGCCTGGAGGGGTGGGATAGGGAGGGTGGGAGGGAGACGCAAAAGGGAGGGGATATGGGAACATATGTATATGTATAACTGATTAAATTTGTAAAATAAAAAAAATTTTTTTTAATAAAAAATAATAATAAAAAAATAAAAAAAAAAAAGAAGAGGGTTCTGTTTCTGAAACACATCAGTTTTCTAGAGCTGCCTTAACAAAAACCAAAAATTGAGTGGTTACAAAAAACAGAAATTTATTTTTTCACAGTTTTGGAGACTAGAAGTCCAAAAGCAAGCTATTAGCAAGGCCATTCTTCCTCTGAAACCCATAGGGGAGAATCCTTCTTTGTTTCTTAGCTTCTAGTGGTGACCATCAGTCACTGGTGTTCCTTGGTTTGTAGATGTTTCATTTAAATCTCTGACTTTATCTTCACAAGGAGTTTCTATGTGTGTCTCTGTCTTCACATGGTCATCTTCTCACACAGATACCAATCATATTCGATTAAGGGCCCACCATACTCCAGTATGACCTAATCTTAATTAGTAGCCTCAGCAACAACCCCATTTCCAAATAAGATCACATCCTGAAGTACTGGGCATTAATAACATGTTTTTTGAGGGAGACACAATTCAACCTATTACATAATGGGAATATGGAGAGAGGGCATAGTGGTGGTAAATCACAATCTTTCCTGTGGTCTTAATGAGACCTAAGGAGACATGCAATTATTTATTATGCTTCCTTTTTTTCTTTTTTTTTTAAATTTAAAGCAGGTTTCAAGTTTTGAAGGAATAGAGAGGAGATACGGTTGGTAATAAGCCAGGCAAAATAATCAACTCCTCTTCAAATATGATGTGATATTTAGCCCATAATATAGTAATAAAATGATAAATGTATTATATTTATTGAAATTGGGATTCTGGAAACAACATTGCTCACATTCTATTTATTATGATATGCTCCATGTTAAAAACCAATATGTATTTATTAATTACAACTTATAAATTCTCAAGGGGTAATAGAATATTCAATTAAGAACATTTCTGCTTTAGATTCATAGAGATAACTAGGACAGTCTGACACACAAAAAACAAATTGATTATCACCATAACTTCTTATGAAGCTAATAATTTAATTTATTTTCATTTGCCCAGTTTGGGAGATAATTGTCTTACCTTTGTTCTGCTGAGAAGAGTTTCTTTTTTTTTAAGAGGATATTTTAAAGTTTGATCTGAAAAGCTTAAAAAAAAACAGTTGTGCCTTGTCAAATATTAAGAAGAAAAGATGAGAAGTGATTCATTTAAAGGCAATAACACTAATGACAATGAGCTGTGAAGGGTTTTATTTTTATAATAGAGCTAATTCAAGAAGTAACTATGGAAAAGTTGAAACCCCTTGAGCTTATGAAGCATACTGCTGTAATTATCTCAGCTTTCTTCTTTCACAGAAATGAAATCACTTCAAACAAAACTATTTTAAAAAGAGACAAAACCCCCACATATAATATGCTTAAGCTAAGGAAAAGTCAGTTACTTTAATGAATACAAAGCAAAGTCTAATGACATGAATGACATTGAATAGTGCAAGCATAATTTCCATTTTTTGCCTTCCTTTTAGGTAAATGACTTTATGCTTCATTTTTAAAATGAATAATCTAAAAATAAAACAAGTTTTTACAATGGTAACTGGCATTGTTAGTAAGCAGACTTTTCTTCCCACATAAGAAAGTTTTTTTCTCCTTTTTCTATAGGGAAAACTTGCTTGTTTCATTAATATGATGTAATAAAATACAATACTTATTTCCAACATTTTGCTTGTAAGCATTCAAAAGTTAACTTTTGAGAGTAATTGAAATAGTCTTTAAAGGACATTCTAATACAATTACCAATAATTCTTACAAAATAGTTATTTATTTCACAACTTGCTTGAAGAATGGAAACCTCTGCTACAAGTTAAGCAAATAATATGGCGTTCAAAGAGAATGATTAATTGATGATTATATTCTTATTAGGTTTTATTGAGTTATAATGTACATACAGTAAAGTTCACTTTTTAATGTAGTTTTATGTTTTGAAACCACATGCAATTATGTAACTATCACCATAGTCAAGATATAGTGAAGGTCCATTACCCCCTAAAATTCCCTCATGCTACAATTTTGCAGTCATTCCCTCCTGCTTTGTCTAGCCACGTGCCACCACTGATGAGTTTTTCTGCCCATATACATTTTCCTTTTCTAGAATGTCACATAGATGGGATTATGTAGAATGAAACTTTTTGAGTAAGTCTTCTCTCATTTGAGATTCAACAATGTTATTGCACATTGTCAGTGGTTCATTTATTTTCTTTGTCCAATAGTATTCAATTGTAGGATTATACCACAGTTTGTTTATCCATTTAGCAGATGAGAGATATTTGAATTGTATCCTTTTTCTCATCGTTAGGAATAAAGTTACTTATGAATATTCATATAAGGTTTTTGTGTAAACATAGTTTTCAATTATTTAGGAAAATACCTGTGTATGTTTAGCTTTATGAGAAATTGACAATCTGTTTCCAAAAGGGCTGTACCACCAGGGAGGGTATGAATGTCCAACCTGGTCCATATTCTGTGTCAGAATTTGTAATTGCTATTTTAATTTACTTTTTTTGGTCATTCTACTAGACATAGAGGATACATCATTTTTAACAGAAAAAGTAACAAGAACAAATTAATAGTTTAAATGGAGCTATTTAATTGAGCATAAAGAATAATATCTTGAATAGTGTCTTGTGTTCTTCTGAAAAATAAAGCTAGTCCCCTCTAGAATAAATTAATAGATATTTGTAATAGTCATAGTAAAGTAGCAATTCAAGATATTTTACAGTTATATGAACTGACAGTTTTGTTGTCAGGGTACCTCACAACATCTAGGTCAGTGGATCTCAATAGCTATCTAAACTTACCCCTTGCCATTTCAGAAATAGGACACCTACATAAACAATATATATATTTTTCCTTTTTCAAGTGGGAAAATTTACTGAGTATCCAATTTTTTTCTGAATTAAATCCCCATAGGTAACTTAAATGGAATTGAACTGAAAAGAATTTCATGTATTTTTTTTTAGCACTGTAACATATGGATCAAGGAGTAAACAGCTTTACTCATACAGTAGGGTTTAAATTATAAACAAAATTATTACAGAATTCAAACTTCGATGTTGAGTTGAAAAACAAAAAAATCTCTCTAGAAATTAAGGTAAATAAAAATTATCTGATCTACAGGTGTGTTTCAAATATCAATTAATAAGCAAAGGGCAGCATTTCTGAAGGCCATTGTCGAAATCTAATTTTTGGCAAAGTTTTATCATCTTAATCTCTTCAGTAATAAAGTCACTCCTATGGCATGATTTTTTCCATTTAGCAGATAATCCATGAATGTAGCACTCATAGAGGTAGCATCAGCTGTTAAAAGTTAGCAAGCTACTTTCTCAAGGTTATTCTAGGAATTCAGGAACCTGGTACTTTGCAAAAGCCCCCCCCCAAATGTGATAATTCCATTTAACTAACATTTAGACTTTGATTACATGCCCCCAAAATTAGTTAATTAAATAAAAAACATAAATAGAGCACCATACTGGGGAAACACACTTCATAAAAGAGCTTCAGTTGGTCTCATAGTTGTTCTTCTTTGGATTCATTGCTGTATGAGAGTTTTCACTAAAAACATGTGGAGTTTTTTAAAACAAATAATAATAACAATAGCAATTATAATAATAGAGCTTGATTAACTTTTAGGGATAACTCTACTTAATATTTTCTTTGATTAATTTCCACATCACTGATGAAAAAATTGTTCATTTTATATAAAAATATATTTAAATTTAAAAAATTTATTTAACATACTTTTTACAGAAGTATTGAAATATATTCGTTACTAAAGATAATTTTTCAATTTTAAGTTATTATATTCATACCCTGTCAGTGCAAAGGGATGCACAGAAATGAGTTTTATAACTGTACTTTTTCTTCCTTTTTATACTGCATGATCATAAGGATAAAACTATAAGAGCCAAAAAAAGAAAACTATAGTAGCCATTATATACATATAAATCATCAGAAAAATGTTTTCTTAAACATTACTGAAAAGATCATTCATACAAAATATTCAATGGAAAACTGGTTAAATTTCCATATTTTTATCCTGTAAGTATATTTTTCTTAATGAAGGAAATTGTGACCGTGATTTCAGGGCTTCAGAGAGGCTTGAGTTTACTACAGATATGGTAGCATATTTTTTATGTTTTAAGACTAAATTTAATGTGCCAGAATATAATAAGGGCACAAAGACAAGAAATGCTGATACCTGTCAAACTCAACTAAGTTAATTAGGATAAACTGACATGCAGGAAACTAATTGTGTCAGATAAAATATCACACTTTAATTATGTGTTTAAGAGATGTGATAACTAGCTTCAACCTAGTCATTTATCATTGCAAAAGTTCTAGCTACTTTCATATGTGGAATTTGAATTTGTTTTTGATTTGATGACTTGAAAAGAGGTAAAAAATTCAAAAAGTCATATTTTGATACATAAGACTACAGGTTTATGTTCCTGCTCACAAATTAGGTAAGCTAACAAAACAGGAAAGACCTGTAAGCACTCAGAGATAAACCCTCACCCCAATATTTACCTCAGAGAGGAAACAAATGGAGACTGGATTGCTGTTATTTAGGGCAAATTAGAAATAATTAACATCCAAAAATTAAACACCAGTTTGCCTTCAATAGGTATTCAATAAAACTGTGTTGAATATAACTTTTAATCTTTCCTTATTAAATCTAAACTGAAACATGTTTAGTTTAGCCACATATTGAATTCAAAGTTAATCATAGAGCAAGCATCCACTGAGAGATCTTCATCTAAAAATTAACTGTCAGAAATATAGTCCCACAGAAGAAAAACTTCTCAATAAACAAAAATGACTGAAATTACTTTGATTTATGTTTTGCTGATATGGCTAATACAGTATGTAGAAATGGTGAAGGTCTAAAAAGAGAAATTGACATTGCAATTAATATGTTTTAACCCTTTTATCTTGTAATTACAGAATTTGTGGTTAGAGAGGTTAAATTAGTGAGCTGAGATTGTGTATTTATTGGGTTGTAGAAGAATGAACATAGTTTTGAGCTAGATCAGAGACGGAAAGCTACTCTGCCACCTATTAGCTGTATGGTATAGGATAAGTTACCTAGACCATATATCATATCCAAAAATTCTTTTTTTTTTTTTTTAGCATAAGCTCAGCCATTATTATTAACGATGCCTGGACAACAGTTTCCCTGGGAATTAATGACCAGCTGGCTTATAACTTCTCAGCTTCATTGTCTTCATCTGGTACAGTCACCATCCATTGGTTTGCCTACTTAATACTGTTTTTAAAGAGGCTACTTCTAGAAGTTGTACCTAAATAAGAGCTTGCGCCTTCCATGGCGAATATTATAGGGTTTGGAAATGTCAAGATAAAAAATGGATTATTTACTTACGGGTCTATACGACAATCATGAAAGAGAAAATCCTTGGTGTCAGCTGGCCAGTCCAAAAGCTTATATAGATGGCTTTCAGTGAGGTTCACAGCTCGGTATCTTCTCTGCCAGTAGCTATAGATGCACAGAGAATCATGATCAGAATATCATGAACCTTAACAAACTGAATAAGCTGACATTTCTTTTTTTTTAACATCTTTATTGGAGTATAATTGCTTTACAATGGTGTGTTAGTTTCTGCTGTATAACAAAGTGAATCAGCTATACATATACATACATCCCCATTTCTCCTCCCTGTTGCCTCTCCCTCCCACCCTCCCTATCCCACCCCTCCAAGTGGTCACAAAGCACCGAGCTGATCTCCCTGTGCTATGTGGCTGCTTCCCACTAGTTATCTATTTTACATTGGTAGTGTATATATGGCTATGTCACTCTCTCACTTCATCCCAGCTTACCCTCCCCCCTCCCCATGTTCTCAAGTCCATTCTCTATGTCTGCATAATAAGCTGAAAGTTCTGATACCCTACAATAAGTATGCCATTTCAGAAACTGCATCAGAGATAGCAGAGAGCAGCTAGAGTAAGCAAGTCTGATCCTTCTGACTACTTACACATACCTCCTGTTAATGGCAGCTCAGTTGAATTGATTCTGGCCCTCATTGTGGACTTGGAGGAAGACATTTATGAAGGAATATGCATTTGTTCTTCCTGGTACTTTTCTCTGTTACTCATTTCAGATTCGAGACTTAACGCTACACTGTTAACTTGCCATGCTGGGGGTGGGTGAATTACCATACAGGAATCTTAGCTTAGTTGGGTGAATATTAACCATGGGATATTGACTGGCTGAGAAGATGGAGTGAAACATCCCAGGTTAATCAGATTCTGCCAGCAATGAGTTTATAAAAATAGCCTTTGAAGACAGTATCACTTGGTATGTCTACAGTAGCCTGTCTTCAAATGACTGACTATGCAAACTTCAAAACTCATTTGTACAAAGAGCTAGCATATCCCTGGCAGAAGGATATAGCCTGGCATGTGACTGGTTGAGACAGCCTTTCTCCTCAGTAGGCATGTACAATCTTGGAGCTTGTCTCCAAGTGCCAAACCATTCAATATGCCATTAATGTCAACCACCATGCACTGTGTTCATGCGATCACATTCACAGTCTCTTTGCTCTCTTGTTTAAACAGGAGTGTTCCCGTACTTCTCAAGACAGGGATTTGTACCTGGGTTGAGTAAACTTTCAACTGTACCTTTTCAAGATCTTCACTTCTCTCTCACAGCACTAACTTACCTCTGCTAATTTGAAAATACACATTGGCATACATACAACCATAATCTGTTCTGATGTTTCTTGTTATTTTAAACAAAGATTGATATTTTAACCTTAAATTTCCTTGTAGTCTCTGATGCCCTTCTTTATACCAGTTCTCTAATGGTTTATTTGCAGATGTCATTTTCCCACATTTATTTGCATGTATTCTTCAACACCCTTAATAATTTCTCACTTCAACAACTGAAACATTCTCCTTGTTTTCTCCTTGCTACTCTAAATTTCTTTGCCATTAACCAGTCACAGTAATTTGAAACATTTAATCACACTCTTGTTCCCCTGCCATTGTTCCACTCAGTAGCTTCCCATTAAGCTTTCAATGGACCTCAAGACTCTTTGTGATCAGAATCTGCCTTCTCCATTACTGTCTCCTTTCCTCATAATCCCTGGATACACTGATATGGTTTTTTCTCCCTAAGCAATCCAAATTTGTTCTAACTTAAGAACGCTGCACTCACTGTTCCCTCTACTTAAGACTTCTCCACAGAACTCTTAGCATCATCCTCTTTCATCATTCAGATCTCAAATAATGTTTCCTCTGAAAGGACTTATTTGATCACTCTAAAGGACTACTCACCTCCAGCGTCTCTCTATCCTGTTACCTGTTTTATTCATGCCATTTGTCACTTTCTGAAATTATGTTTATTTGTCCACTTTAATAATTTGCCTTTTTCTATGAGAAAAGCGCCAAAGGGAAAGAAGGCAGCTCCTCTTTATCATTCACAATTGTCCCCCACATGCTTAGAACAGAGCCTGACATCTTATAATCAATATTTCTTTAAAGAATCATGGTTATGTGTAAATGTCAGGATAAATATTACACGGTTACATTAAGATCACACATGAAGAAATCTGGCTAAGTTAGGTAGCTTTGGAGGATTTTTTTAGTGCAAAATAAAACATTGGGAAAGAAGTATCTTCTAATTCATTAACAAATTATAAAGGCTTTGGGTTAATCAAGTAATCTCTCTCTAAAACTTACAATACATATTTCACATACTTTATAACATGAAATCTCCTAGGAAATCAAAACAAAACAACTCAAGAAAACAAAACTACTAATTCCTGCCAACTAATGCAACATTTCCATTCACTTTGATGACACAGTGCCAATTCTATTCACCTAAACCCAAATAAATTCTTATATGTCGTGAGATTAAATATATATTTTAGAAAAGTTCAAGTCCATGATGAACAGTGGTGCAGATACACTTCCTTGGCTGCCAACTTTGGTAGATTATCTTTTTTATGAATTACCAAAAGTCATGAAATAAATGATAAATTAAAGATAATTAAACCTTATAAAATGAATATGAATCTTTGAGGACGTACTAAGTGTTTCTCTAAGGGTTTCACTTAGGGACATCTCATGTATCCGCAAATGTTCCTTAGATGAAAGGAAGAAGAAATATTTAACTCTCAAGGTGATATGAGAATCAGTGTCAACCCTAACATTTTGGGGAAGTTAACTGAGATTGAATTCAGGAGGTTGACAACAGTGGAGAAGTTGCAATGCCTGAAGTTAGCCATTTGGAATTTTATTAAAAACAAACAAAAACAAGCCTAATGGCTGTTAAATAGCTAGTTTACAGGGAGAAGAAAATACATTATCAAGCAGCAACAACTTTTAACAGAGGACACTTTATAATAAAAATGGTCAGTTTGTTATTTCAAGATTCCTGAGTGAGATGGATGAACTGTTAGTTGTTAAATAAATTTCCATTTTTTAAGCACCTTAATAAAATTTCCATTTTATTAAGGGAAAATAATTTGAACTGTTGAATATGTAAATTTTAAAAGTATTAACTGAAACAAAAAACAAATGACTTAATATTCTGCTTTCTCTTGCCATCAAGTGTTGTAATACAAAGTGAAAATGTAATAATGATATAGGAAGTGATGGAAATGATTCAGTGAGCAATAGAGGAAGGGTAAATTTAATATTGGGCTATCCATCACATATGTTAACAAATGTGTACTGCAGATGTCAATTAATTGACAAGAAAATTGAGCATTTAACTGTTTCATGATAAGAATATTCTTCTTTTGGTATTTATTGTCTTGAATTAAGAACATTGACATGTGAATTTACCAGGAAAAACTTACATCTGTGGTCCTCAATCATATGGATCATGGGTGTTAGCATTAGTTGTCTCCATAGAGGGGAAAGAGCTGATATCCTAGAATAATGCTATTTACTTATCAGTGTTTGGTGGCCAGGCATTCACGATAGATAGTGTAAATGTGTGTATGTAAGAATTTAGTAAAAGATGATTTTAAAGATTCAAAATTTTGTTTATCTTGCTTACAGGAGGGGAAAGGAAGAGAGATAACATTCCATGACTAGTCATCATATTCCTATTGCCTGGTAAGACACAGTAGGCCTGTTATCCCATTGATTTTTCTTCACAACCATGTACATCATATTTTACACCCATTTCATGGTTGATAAGGAGAAGTTCAAACAAATATATGGAATTAAAATCAAATGTTCTTCAATTAAAAATAATATATGCAGTTGTCTGAAGCAACCCTGCTGGTTAGTGCCCAAGCTATGGTTTCTATGCAGTTCTTCCCAAGTAGAAAGCACACAATGCAGCTTCTACATAATGTGGTGGTCTCATTCTGGGATGGGGGGGAACAGGGGAAGGATCAGATACTGAGCGGGCACAAGACTAAGTCATTATTATCTAACGGGACCAGGTAGCAAGCAGTCTCAGATGTAAAAACCTCTTTTTCTTTAGCTCAAATCATTCAAATGAGCTAGCTCTATTACATAATGTTCTATTAGAATGTTCATAACGTTCAACAGAAAGTTAATTATACAAGGGACCCTGCATTTCAAATGGCTTGTGTATGATTTCCCAGGGCACCTATTGTAAGGCAAAGGGCATGGTCTCCCACATGAGGCAAAATCTGTTTAAATATTTTTCGAAAATCAACTCTTAGAAAAATATCACTCTGTCCAGAAGTTTGCAAGTAGTATATCCTTTATATTCAGAACACTGGTAAGAATGAAGGAATACTGTTCTCCACCTTGTTATAGATGTGGCACACAGTTCCTTAATCAGAGGCGTCAGTTTTGTCCTCTACAAAGTAAGAACAATACTGGTCACAGTGTTAGAGGGATAAGGGAGTGAAACTGTAAAATGTGCCTAGCATGTAATATTTGCACAATAGATGTTATTTCCTTTCCATCTTCTCCGATTAATTCAGCTTACATAGAACACGGAACATATAAAATTGTGGTCTTTTCAGGGCACTACTAATCTCTTTGAGAGCAGAGTAATTATTCACCCCCTCCTTGAACCCGCTCTGATCTCTGAGATATAGACTGGATAGAATAAACTGTTGGACTAACTAAAGAATAATTGGTCTGTGTTGTAACAAAAGCAAGAACTTTTCTTCACCAAGTAATGCCATGAAGCTGCAATTAGTATGAGAAGCATTGCATTAAACTCGATGGCAGAATAGGAAACATAAATCACAGGCAGATTACTTAAGGCTTTTAATACAGGCATTTACATCTCCCATCAACAAACTATGATGAAAATAGCTTATACATATAGGGAAACGCAAATGCATCTATATAGAACCTATTAGTTTGATGGCCTATTGATTTTTGCTGTTATACACATGGGTGCTTGATGCATAATTTACTCCATTATTACTAAACATGTGTTGACTTACTTCAGATACCACTATTATGTAAATTATGTAGTCAGTCATTTTTAGGACATAACTTATAGAACTAACAAACTCACTAGGGGGCTTTCTCCTCTGGAAGCAAACAATTAAGTTAGGAATACACACACACACACACACACACACACACACACACAGACGCCCAAAGAAATATACACCTCAAATCCCTTTTTCCCATTCATAAGGAAAACGACTAATTCTTTGTGCTTAAATGTGAATATAAACAATTACTTCATTTATATTTAAAAAAATAAAGATCATTTAGATATAAAGCAATATCTTAACTATATACCTATTCATGTAAAATTACAGAAACTTGCTGCTATCTTCAGGGATTCTAGCTCCTACCATTCTGCTGTTGTATCCTCAAGTACACCTCTTGGATCAGAATAGTTTCTAGAACAGCAGCCATCATCACAGACTTCTAGGCAGCAGAGTTGAAGAATAATATCCAATTATAAAAATTTCCTGAAAACCCTTCGCATCAGTTTTTCTGATATTTCACTGTCCCGACTTTAACACACAATCACACTGACATGTAAAAATCCTGGGAAATGTAGTCTTTTATTCTGGCCAACAGTGTGATGGATTAAAATTTTGACTTCTGTGATTAATGGAAGTGGGACAAGAGATATTGATAAGTGTCTGTGATTGCCACAATTATGTCAATTTAATTTTTTTAGTTTATTATATATGTTTTTCTCTTCAAGAGAGCATGTAATCAGTAAGGCAGAAAGAGAAAGAAAAATACCATATGATATCACTTCTATGTGGAATCGAAAATACGACACAAATGAACATACCTATGATACAGAAACAGACTCACAGACATTGAGAACAGATTTGTGGTTGTCAAGGAGGTAGAGGGTGGGGGAGGGGAGGATTGGGAGTTTGGGATTAGTGGATGCAAACTATTATATATAGGATGGATAAACAACAAGGTCCCACTGTATAGCACAGGGAACTGTATTAAATATCTTGTGGTAAACCACAAAGGAAAATAATATAATATATATATATATATATATATCTGTCTATCTATAACTGAGTGACTTTGCTGTACAGCAGAAATTAACACATTGTAAATCAACTATACTTCAATAAATATTTAAATGTATTAAAATATTAAACATATAAATTAGTAGGTATAAAATAGATAAACAACAAAATTATACTGTATAGCACAGGGAATCATAGGCATCATCTTGTAATAACTTTTAATGGAGTGTAATCTGCAAAACTACTGAATCACTATGCTGTACACCTGAAGCTAATATAACAGTGTAAATCAACCATACTTCAATTAAAAAATTAAACATAAAAAAGAGAGAGCACATAATCTAACGGGAAAATATAAATTAGTAATGCCAGTTTCAGGGCATAGGACAGAAATGTTAACAAATTTATAAATATAACAATATCACAAACTGAAGAAATCAAGAGAAGCTTACCAAAGTGTATACAAGTTCACCTGGGTCTTGAAGGATGGATAAAACTCATGACTTTGTTCATTTGGTATTATTAAATAGTTCAGGAACAGCAGAGTGAAATCTAGTCTAAATGACACCATTAGCCAGTTTAATCAAGACAGCATTCGGGCTTCCCTGGTGGCACAGTGGTTGAGAATCTGCCTGCTAATGCAGGGGACATGGGTTCGAGCCCTGGTCTGGGAATATTCCACCTGCCGTGGAGCAACTAGGCCCGTGAGCCACAACTACTGAGCCTGCACGTCTGGAGTCTGTGCTCTGCAACAAGAGAGGCCACGACAGCGAGAGGCCCATGCACTGCAATGAAAAGTGGCCCCTGCTTGCCACAACTAGAGAAAGCCCTCACACAGAAATGAAGACACAACACAGCCAAAAATAAAAATAAATAAATTAAAAGAAGGCTCAACATTAAAAAAGAAAAGACATAGCATTCCTTTCACAGGATATCAGTAGACTTTTGCAGTCTTTTATTTATTTTATGGTTATAACATGGCTACACTAAATTTTATTTTATAAGCAAACCTGATTTTTTTAATTACAAAATAAATTGTTACTAGTTATATCTGTCATCATGTTTTAAATGTTACCACTGTTCAGGAGATGGAAAATAAAGGAAAATAATTTCTATGATAATACCTCTCAAAATTTAGTTAGGTGCTAGTAAGAGGTAGGTACTTATTATGAAATAGGATCTAAAAAAAGACAGGGACTGCAAGTTTTCAGCCACAGTTTTAATTGCACTGCTCTTTGGTCTATGTGAGTCTACGAATGAAGGAATGTCTCTAATTCCATGTTCGATAGAAAGCTTAGGGCAGTTGTTTAAATAAAGCACTGAAGTATCAGAATATAATAAATCCAAAAATAAAAGACAAATCCTTTGCCGCCCACCTGCTTCTTTAAATCCTATATTCTGTTCCTTGCACGGTGTTTTGTCTTTCATCTCAGGAGCCTACATAACAATGTCACTGGCAGTTAGAGCATGTTGACACACTTGACATCCAATTTAGTTAATGCTGGGTCAGTCTGGGAGATGCAGAAGCACTGTTATGTATGCAGCAGAGAAGGTTATGTGTGACCACTGAGGAATACCTTCTAATTCTCAGGACACTTGTTAAACAATTCTAATGTCAGAATACCAGCAAGAGAACTCTAAAAATCAGTGTCACAATAAAATACATAGGTAACAGATTGTTTTGAGAGTTAATGTGTTAAAATACACTGCCTTTTTTTCTCTGTCTCTGAAATGACTTCTTCCCATAGGTCTTACAGTTACTTTAAGATTCAGAGAAATGACAACTGACTTTATATAGTATCATTGAAATAATTATTACAGTCATTATTTTTTAACAGAGTGCAGTATTTATTTATTTAGGCTTTGTCTGTAGTGTTGTTTAATTTATCCGATGTCTGTCAACTTTCATAAGAACTAACTTGCAAAGTGGAGTTGTTGCACTAACAAATCTATAAACACATAATGATGTACGTTGCCAATGCAAATTAATATCAAGAGAATTGTACAGTGCAACCTAAATATTAATATTTGTATATGCTGATGAAAAAACTGGTGACTTTGTTGCTGAGGTGTTTTTTTTTCTTTTCTTTTTTTTTTTACAAATTGTATATTATGGGAGATTGATCAAGACGGTGGAGTAGGAGGATGTGGAACTCACCTTCCCCATTGAACACATCAGAAATTCATCTTTATGTGGAACAATTCTCACTGGAAACTGGAAGAAAGACTCCTATACAACCAAAGCTGTAAGAAAAACCCACATGGAATTGGGTAGAAATGGAAGAGAAGTGATTGGGTCATGTCCTGTGCCCCTGAGAGGAAACTCAGTGGAAAAGGGAGATCACACGGGCAAAGATCCACCCTGGGCTGTTCTAGCCACATATTGGGCACCCCAGTCCTGAGGTCCAAAACAGGGAAGATGAGCTTCCTTGGCTGGTCAGAGAGCAGCTGGGACTAACTGGAGGGTTGTGGGAAGCCTGGACTTTGTTCATAAAGAGTGTGAGTTCTGGCTTGCTCCCAAGGCTGGACAGACAGGGTGGACAGAGGAATGCTCCAGTAGCTGCCTGGTTTCCCACACCTGCCCTGGTGTGCATCCCAGCCTGAGCAGAGCAAACACTCCAGCCCTGCTTATGTCATCTCGCAGTTCCTCACTAAAGCAAGGGCTGCCATGAGCAGGGAGAGAGCTTGGTTGTGGGACACAGAGGTGACCTGGACCTGGGGCAGCATCTGAGCACTGCAGGGCTGGCTGTTGCTGGTGCTTACTCAGGCAGCACAGAGGAAGCAGCCCCAATCTCAGACAGGAGCTGGACTGCCACAGCCTGCACCCCAATACATAGTGAGAGCCCACTCAGGCCCCACCTAGCCTGCAGCATGGCTCCACAACAGAGTGGGGGTGGCATAAGCTGTGGGGAGTGATCAGCTGTGAGGAACCAACTAAACTCAGACCCAAAGCTAAGTCTGACAGAGCAGGCATTTTCTGGCACTTTTAGGCATTGCTTCACTTTTCACAGGTGGTACCTCAGAGGTAGCCAGGACCACTGTCTGCAGTTGGCCCGCCAGAGTTGAGGGCCCATCACTAGCCAAGAGGCTGCATAGGCCCCTCATGCTCCAGCACTCCTCCCCTCTGGGGCAAGGGTACTTGTGCTGGGAGAGGGAAGAGCACACACTTAAAGGGATCAGAGCCAGTTCACACATGACCCTCAGGGCATTTGCCTCAGCAACTTGAGATAAGACCCCACTCCAATAGGGCATGAGCAGAGGGGAAGCCCTGCTACATATAAGACATGACTTTGCTCATGTCAAACCCAGCTCTCCCACCAAAGGCACTGGGCACATGCAGACAGTATAAGGACACTCCCACATAAAGACACCCCTTCAAGACTGCAATGGGTAACCATTTTACCTAAATTCATAGAGGCAGAGAAAGTTAAGGGAAATTAGAAGGCAGAGAAACTGTTTTAAATTGAAAGAGCAAGACAGAAACCCTGAAAAAATAAATAAACAGAAATAAACAATTTGCCAGATAAAAAAATCTGAAGCATTAGTAATAAAAATGCCAACTGAATTAGGAAAAGAGTAGATGAACTCACTGGGAATTTTAACAAAGAACTAGAAAATTAAAAAAAAAAAGAACCAGTCAGAACAGAAGTATATAATAAATGAAAAACATACAAGAAGGAATGAATAGCAGACTAAACGATATAGAAGAAGGCATAAGAGATCTGGAATATAGAATAATGGAAATCACCCAACAGCACAAATAAAAACTAATTAAAAGACGAGAACAGTTTAAGAGATCTCTAGGATAACATAAAGCATACTAACATTCACATTATAGGGGACTCAGAAGGAGAAGAGAGAGGGAAGGGGTAAAAAATGTATTTGATGAAATGATGTCTGAAATCTTCCCAAACCTGAAGAAGGAAAAAGATATCTAGTTGCAGAAAACATAGAGTGTCCCAAACAAGTTGAATTCATACAGACCCACACCAAGACACAGAAAAATTAAAATGGCAAATGTTAAAGAGAGCATTCTAAAGACACCAAGAGAAAAGCAAAGAATCATGTACAAGGGAACCCTCATAAGTCTTTGAGCTGATTTTTCTGCAGAAGTTTTGCAGGTGAGCAGGGACTGGCATGATATATTCAAAGTGCTAAAAGGAGAAAATGTGTAAACTAGGATACTCTACCCAGCAAGATTACCAATTGGAATTGAAGGAGAGATAAAGAACTTCTCAGACAAGCAAAAACTGAAAGAGTTCATCAATACTAAACTTACCCTAAAATAAATGTTAAAGGGTCTTCTCTAAGTGAAAAAGAAAAGACAATAACAAAAAGTAAGTACATATAGGAAAGGAAAAATCCCACTAAGAAAGGCAAATACACAGTAAGGGCTGAAGGTCAACCAATAAGATACTACAAACATTAAAAGACAAAAAGAGTGTAAAAGCAACTATAACTAAAATAAACAGTGAAGAGAGAAACATGAAGTTGTAAAATATGACATCAAAAACACAAAATGTAGGGGAGGGGTATAAAAAAAGTAGATCTTTTAGAATGTGTTTGAACTTAAATGACTACCAGTTTAAAACAAGTAGTTTAATAACTACCAGTTCAGATCAGATAATCTGAACTGATGATCACCAATAGTGAAACTGATTTGTAAGAAAAAATATCCTAGCAAATAAATGTCCAGGACAGGAGAGCTTCACAGGACAATTCTACCAAGCATATAAAGAAGAGCTAATACCTGTCCTTCTCAAACTATTCAAAAGAATTGAAGGGGAGGGAACACTCCTAAATTCATTCTACAAAGCCACGATTACCCTAATACCAAAACCAGAGAAAGACACTACAAAAAAAAATTTACAGGTCAATATCTTTGATGAATATAGATGCAAAAATCCTCAACAAAATATCAGCAAACCAAATCCAATAACATATAAAAAGGATCATACACCATGCTCAAGTGGGATTTATTCCAGGGATACAAGGGTGGTTTGATATCTGCAAATCAATAAGTTTGATACACCACATTCACAAAAGGAAGGGTAAAAATCATATGATCATCTCAATAAATGCAGAAAAGCATTTGACATAATTCAACATCCTCATATAGAAAACTTTCATCAAAGTTGGTATGGAGAGAAACTACCTCAACATAATGAAGGCCATTTATGACAAACCCACACCTAACATCATACTCAGTTGTGAAAAACTGAAAGCTTTTCCTCTAAAACCAGGAACAAGACAAGGATTCCCACTCTCGCCACTTCTGTTTAATATAGTATTGAAATTCTAAGTTACAGGAATCAGAAAAGAGAAATAAAGACATTCAAATTGGAAGGGAAGAAGTAAAACTCTCACTATTTGCAGATGACCTGATATGATATTTATAAAACTGTACAATCTCCACTAAAAATTTATTAGAACTAATAAATGAGTTCAGTAATGTTGCAGGATACAAGATTAATATACAGAAATTTGTTGATTTTCTATATGCTAATAATGAATATCAGAAAGAGAAAGCAAAAAAAAATCCTGTTTAAAATCACATCAAAAAGAATACATAGGAATAAACTTAACCAAGGGGGTGAAAGAACTATACTCTGAAAATTATAAAACATTGATTAAGGAAGTTGAAGATTATATAAAGAAATGGAAAGACATCCAATATTCTTGGATTGGAAGAATTAATATTGCTAAAATGTTCATACTACCAAAAGCAATCTACAGATTTAATGCAGTCCCTATCAAAGTACTCATGGCACTTTTCTCAGAACTAGAACAAATAATCTTAAAATTTATGTGGAGCAACAAAAACCCCTGAGTTGCCAAAGCGACCTTGAGGAAAAAAAAAAAGAACAAAGCTGGAGCTATCATTCTCCCTGACTTCAGACTATACAACAAAGTTACAATAATCAAAGTAGTATGGTACTGGCACAAAGACAGACACATATATCAATGGAACAGAATAGAAAGCCCAGAAATGTATCTAGTAACCTATGGTCAGTTAATCTACAATAGAGGAGGCAAGAATATACAATGGGAAAAGACTGTCTCTTCAATAATTAGTGCCAGGAAAACTGGACAGCTCCATGTTAAAGAATTAAATTAGAATATTTTCTCACCCCATATACAAAAATAAACTCAAACTAGATTAAAGACCTAAATGTAAGACCTGAAAACTTAAAGCTATTTGAAGATAACATAGAACAGTCTTTGACATCAACTATAACAATATTATTTTGGATCTGTTTCCAAAGGCAAAGGAAATAAAAGCAAAAGTAAACAAATGGGACCTAATTAAACTTGAAAGCTTTTGCACAGCAAAAGAAACCACTGACAAAATGAAAAGACAACCTACTGAATTGGAAAAAAATATTTGCAAATGATATGACTGAAAGCGTTTATATCCAAAATATAGAGAGATCACACAACTCAATACCAATAAAACAAACAACCCAATTAAAAATTGGGCAGAAGGCCTGAATAAACATTTTTCCAAAGAAGACATATACATGGCTAACAGGCACATGAAAAGATGTGCAACATTGCTAATTATTAGAGAAAAGCAAATCAAAACCACAATGAGATATCACCTCACACCAGTCAGAATGGCTTTAATCAAAAAGTCAATAAATAACAAATACTGGTAAGGATGTAGAGAAAAGGGAATCCTTGTACACTGTTGGTGGGGATGTACTGGTGCAGCCACTATGGTAAACAGCATAAAAGTTCCCCAGAAAACTGAAAATAGAACTGCATATGATCCAGCAATTCCATTCCTGGGTATATATATCCAAAAAAATTTTAAAAATAAAAACACTAATTTAAAAAGATATATGCACACCAGTGTTCACAGCAACATATTTACAAGAGCCTAGATATGGAAGCAACCCAAGTTGCCTTCAACAGATTAGTGGATAAAGAAGAAGTGGTATATATATTCAATGGAATATTACTCCACCACAAAAAGAATGAAATTCTGCCATTTGCAACACTGTAGATGGACCTAGAGAGTATTATGCTTAGTTAAATATCAAAAGACAATACTGCATGTCATCACTTACATATGGATTCTAAAAAATAAAACAAAGGAATTTATATAACAAAACAGAAATAGTCTCATAGATATAGAAACAAACTAGTGGATACAAGTGGGGAGAGGGAAGAGGAGAAGAATAAGATAGGGTTAGGGGATTTGGAAGTACAAGTTACTATTTATAAAATGGATAAGCAACAAGGATATATTGTACAGCACAGAGAAATGTAGCCATTATTTTGTAATAACTTTAAGTGGAGTATAATCTATAAAAATATTGAATCAGTATACTGTACACCTGAAACTAATATAATATTATAAAGCAACTATACTCTAACAAAAATTTAAAAAAGAGGAAATTGTACCTTGTGTATAGGCATTTAAATTTTTAGGTAAAGTCATATTTGTAGTTTAATATTTTTATAATTACTACTGAATTAATAAGAATATCATTTCATGTCATAATCTTTTCTTTTTTATGCAACAAAAATGTTATATCTCCCTACAAAATGACTTAGCAATCTGTGGATTCATCCTTAATATTTTTGAACTTAAATGGTTCTTTTAAAATTTGAGTTCCAGCAATATACCAGGCATTCTATTAGGTGATGGGAATAGAACAAACAATGCTGAAACAAACTGATATTACTAAGAGTTATTTTGAATTTCAGGCACATTCTATATTTCACTCAAGTTGGGTGACAATAACACCAAAAGCACTAAAAAAAAAGATTCTTGAATTTCATTTTTTAATAAACCCTTATTTTAGAACAATTCTTTATTTACAGAAAATTGCAAAGATGGTTCAGAAATTTTCCATATACTCACACCTAGTTCCTCCTGTGATTAACATCTTTCATTGTTATAGTATATATTTTAGAATTAGTAAACTAATATTGACACATTATTATTAACCAAAGCCCATACTTCAGGCAGATTTACTCAGCTTTATTTAATACCCCCCTTTTTTTTTCTGTTCCAGGATCCCATCTAGAAAACGACATTACATTTAGTGATCATGTCTTCTTAGTCTCTTCTTCGTTGTGACACTTTTGTATCTTTCCTTGTTTTTGATGGCCTTGACATTTTGGGAAAGTATTATTCAGGTGTTTTCTAGAATGCCCCTCGATTGGTATTTGTCTATTTTTTTTTTTGTCATGATAAGACAATAAGCTGTATCATTGTTTTTTGGCTTCCAGTTGAATGGGCCAATGGAGAACCCGAGTAGGCAATCAGAGGGAGATGAGGTTGTGTTTTATATTTCCATGGTTCTCTCCATATGAGGAACTTGGGCTGACTGTATTCCTTAGATACAGTGCACAACTCCACTAAAGGTGTCTCTGTCTACAGTTCTCAGGTTCTTGTAGCCACTCCCTCTCCTTGTCATTTCTGGGATTAAAAATAATTCCATCTTCACTCTTACTG
This sequence comes from Mesoplodon densirostris, assembly GCF_025265405.1. NCBI lineage: Eukaryota > Metazoa > Chordata > Mammalia > Artiodactyla > Ziphiidae > Mesoplodon > Mesoplodon densirostris. The sequence continues at coordinate 25,334,503 of NC_082663.1, forward strand.
TTCCTAAACAATTTTATTACCCCTCCTGATTTCATAATCCCTCACACACATCTTTGGAAACAGTCCCTGTATTAAAACTTTCTTGAATCATCATAATGAAAGTGCATCATTTATCCCACTGGAACACTGTCTAGTATATTATGAATCAAATTTAGCTTCTCCTGACATTGAGGTAGAACTAACTTTTTAAAAATACATTTTTATTGTTTTGTAATACCTTATATGATAAATTATTTGTTGATAATTATTGCTGTTCTTGAATTAACAGTATCATTTCTTTGAAATCCTCCCAAATGTGACAGATATTTATTTAACTTTCTATTTCTTTTCCCTTAACTGCTCACTACAATTCCAAATAATTCTATTTTATTGCTTCACTCTTCCTTACCCATTGAGATTAGCTAAATGCCTGCTTACCGAGACAGGACTGACTACTGCTATGGCTATAGTCACAGGGAATAGCCACAGGCTGTTAGTTTATGAGCTGTCATGGAAGAAATCCAACTACTTTGTGTCCATCAAAATTATATAGGTGTCCCTGTCAGTCCCAGACGAGTCCAGCCTTCTAATCATCCTCTCTAAGCCACTGGACACGAGTGAAGACACTGTGCACCTTCCAATTGAGTATATGCCAGATGAATACCACGAAGTTTTCTCATGTGGTATCTCATGAGAACTAACCAGCCAAGCTCTATCCAAGTGCCTGACCTAGAAAAACATGAGATATAATTTTTAAAGTTGCTATTTAAAGCACTTAGGTTTGTTTAGTTTGCTATGAAGAAATAGAAAAACATAGCAGAATCTAGTGGTTGAAAGATAGGTTCTTGCCTAGCATCATCAACACAGGGCATTGTTTTCGAGTTGGAGCAGAGGGCAGAAGCTACAAGGGCCTCAAGGGGACTGATAGCGAAAGCTGGAAAAAAATACTTGATAAAGGTTTTAAAGACAATAAGAAAAATGTTACTGGAGGCTGGAGAAAAGGGAATAACCCTTGTTATGTGATGAAATGTTTGGCAACACTCTCATCTGTAGAAAACTAGAACAATGAGTAGATGTTTATTATACATGTTTTCAGGCTTTGGTTAGAAGGCTATTAATAGTGTATGTTTTGACAATATGAGGCACATTAAGCTATTATTTTATTCGTGGGATTTTATTATAAAAACAAACACACATATGTGTGAATTATTTTAAAAAACTGGGAGTGTGTATCGTGGTGGTAGTTTATTAGTCCAATAAGAAAGTTTCATGGCTTATAGTTGATTTAGGAAGTACTAAGCTCCTGTGACTTGAAATACTTCCTTTCCTCTATGTTAATCTTCAACTTTTCCTTTTAAATTATCTTGCTATTTAAGCACTTCATTATGTCACTTGGATATACAAATCAGTAACCACAATTAGCAAAGATTTTAATTATTCATTAAATCTAAACAACACATTCCTCTATAGCTTGTACATATTTCTAGAGTTAGTGCTCATGGATGTTAATTATAATATAATTGTGGATTCTGGGTTCTAAGAATCATTGAAGATTTTTATGGTCTGGCTTTAAAGTGCATTTTAGGCCAGTATACCTGATATGAGCAAAATAAATGTGCTTAAAATTGTATTAGCTCTTCTAATAGTGAGACAGTGTCTAAATCGATCACAAAAATGTCCAATTTAGCTGAAATCTTCTTTGTCAAGTAATCAATGTGTTTACTGAATGATAAAAGTGGTGTCAAGAAGCTAGCAAGACTCAAAGTTATTTGGAAGATAGAATGCAGGCCAGGGAAAATTCACCAATTTGAACTTTACCATCATTAGTCAGAACTGATGATATGCAAGAGAAAAATGGAACATCTGTTGCATTTTTCCAAAGTATAAGAGTGAGGTAAGTAGTTGACCTCTTGAATAAAACACGGAGAAAACAACTGCTAAAAATGGGTATGTACAACAGATGGTGTCCCCATCATTGATGGCTTTGATTCTGATTTGAGAGAGTTTATATATACTGTAGGAGTTGAATTAAAATGCAGAAATCACTAAAAAAAAATTGATGGGTGATGCTTAATTAGATGTAGTTTGTTCTAGTCTTTGCCTTTCATCTACAATTTATACACACAGCAAAACACATAAGGCATGCATTATTATGGCTTAACTATCAGCTATTGTTCGGCAGAAGTAGATAACTTATGCTTCCCCCACTCTATTCTGTTATAGTGATCATATTAATCATTATATAAATTGTGAAAAATAGACATCAAGTCATGAAAAGAAGGAAGCCTTGAAGAAATGTCCTTGAAGTGAACAAGGCTTATACAAATGGCAAACTATTGAGTACAGAATAAATGAAGTAATTACCATTCAGTTTTACAGATGGAAAAGCTGAGTCACCAGGAGGTTAAGCGCCTTGCTCAAGGTCACAGAAGAAGCTATTCGCATTATTATGCAGTTCTCCTGATTCTTTTTTTATTTCTTATATTTTATGTAGTACAGCAAGAAACACTAAAAGATAAATATTCTCCACATATACAGCAAGTTCGTTCCTGTAATTTGGTATTGACACAGAAACAATGAAAGCAAGGTTACTGTTTCTCCTTGTTTTGTTTTGCTTTTTTCCACATAAATATACCTCACTCTTTATTTATTTTGTACCTATCATTGTAGAAACTGCTTTGTTCCCTTAATGTCTCTAAGACAGCAGAAATCAACTAGAATATAGGGGAGTTTTCTACATTAGTGTATTGGAAAGTGAAAGTATGTCACTAGAAACCCCTCTGTAAACAAAACCCTCTCTTCTTTGATGACTGATTAAATAGAAATCACTTTGCTCTATATGAATTACAGAAAATTCAGTAAACTAAAAATAATTTTGATATTATATTACACAAATCTACTACAACATATGTATATCTAAGTGGTTAGTACTCTGATTGATATATTAGATGACATTTAACAGAAATGTTAATTTAGTCTGGCATACATGGGGTAAATAATACTTGGATGCCACTTAAATTCTTATGGAATCAAAAATTAATTGCATGTTTTAATTTGATATAAACAATAGTTTTACATAATGTATTTACTGGTGCCTTGGGAACAAATCTGGTCTGTCATATATGAATTTACTTCATGGATGAACATGAAAATTTAGCTTTTAAATAGAGGCTGATTTCATCTTTCTATCTCCAGATAGCGCTTTATATAAATATTGTCTCCCTTTTCACATGGTTGTTTACCCTAGAATATGTCAAAAATTACCTTCTTGCTATATTTGCCATAACTAGATATATCACTCTATAAATAAATTCTGTTCTGTGAATGTTACAAAATATGTCCATAGGTATAAATTTTTACACACACACACACACACACCTCCATCAATCTGTCACTCTTGTCTTTCTCAAGGGCAGATAGTGTTTTCTCTGTGGCATGTCAACACATATCCAGGGGGTCTAGTCATGTACATCAAAGGCACACAATATTTTTATAACAGTAAAGTTTACATTATAAGAATCAGATTTATGTCCAAACAGTATGATTCCACTAACAACATTCTGGCTTAATGTGAAACCCTAGTCAATAGTCAGAACTATACTATAGGTGTAGCATAAGAACTGCCCTAATTTGTAACTAAAGTTAACTTTTTCGACTCCTTTTCATCTTACTAACAAAATTTTTTTCTCCCTGATTTATTGAAATATTCTCTGTTCCCTTGGCTTAAAGTGGACTCCATTCTATCCTGTGTTGCTTTTTATCTCTATGTCTATCAAGTCCCACTTGTTTACTGCTTTATTTATTTATTTATTTATTTAGAGTGTTTCCCTTCCCATCTTCTTCTCTTCTGATTCATTTTCTGTCTTCTACCTTCCTCTCTTCTTTCTCTATATAATTTCCATGAATATGACCATCAGATAGTTTCTGATATTTCTAAATCTATAGCTCCAGACAAATTTGGCTGCATAACACTTCTTGGACACTTTACAGGTGCCTCAAACTCAAAATTTAACTCAATACCTGTCAACAAAAATATTGTACTTTTCTTTTGTGATTTATCTGAGAGAATGGGGATACTCACACTCATATTAGTCAGCTTTCACCAGATTATGCTAGTTTAAAGAAAACAACCTCAAACTCATTTAATTACCCAAACTAAAAACCTGGCTGTCATTATTAACCACTTCCTCTCATATGTAACCCACAACCAATTAGCCAGAAAGCCATGTTTATTCTTATCTCCTAATGACTCTCAATATTTCTTCATTTTTTTCCTATTTTTTACCACCACTATTACATTAAATATCATTAACAATTTCCTGTTTGGATTACTGCAGTAGCCTTCTAAACTGAATGCTCTCTCGCCAACTCTGACTCTGTACAATTCTATCTCCCCAAATATCAGAGTGACATTTCTGAAAATTATACTATTGCATTAAAAACATATATATTTGGTTCAGACTATAATACTGTCTCTTCATATTTCCTCTCCCCGAAGAAGGATTAGAGATTTCCAGCTCTATGAATTCAAATTTAATCCTATGATTTACTTTGGTCAATGAGGTATGTGGAAAAAATTTGGTTGGGGGATGGTTTAAGAACCAACATGTTTTTACTACATTCTCTCTTACTTCCTCCAGAGCAACTGGCAATGTAAAGAAAATGGTTGCACTCTTGTTCTGTCAACCTGGTTCTTAGAGTAAGAAAGACAGTGACATAGCCCAGCTGTGCCCCCAGAAACCTTTCAAGTACACACCACAAGAGCAAGAAATGCCCTTATGCTGTTTAAAGACACTGAGATATTAGGGTTTTTTGTTACCACAACATAACCCCCTCTACACTGACTAGTACAACATTTGGCCACTGAACCTTTGAAGCACTTATTATGTTTAGGGGATTCCCTTCCTTATGAGTCTTGGTGAGTCAGAACATATGGCTCATTGTATTGGTCAAGCAGACCAACAGGATGTAAATAGACAGACAGATAGATAGATACATAGATAGATAGATACATAGATATATATGTAGCTATATCTATATCTATCTATATATATAGATATAAATGAATATCCAACTATCTATCATCTATCTAGCTAGCTGTCATCTAACTCTCTACCTAAGAGAGAGAGATTGATATATTTTAACAATTGACATGCACAACTGTGGAGGCTGGCAAATCCAAAATCTGTATAATAGGCTGAGAGGCTGGTGACTTTGGGAGGAGTTTCAGTTCAAGTCTAAAGGCTATCTCCTGGTAGACTTTCCTCTTCTTCAAGGAAGGTCAGTTTTTTATTATTAAGGCCTTGAATTGATTAGATGAGGGCAAACCACATACTCAAAGTCTACTGATTTAAATGTTAATCTCATCTAAAAAATGCCTTCACAGAAACATCTAGAATGAGTCTGACCAAATATCAGGGTGCCATTTCCAACCAAGTCGACACAGAAAATTAACTATCATACTTTTTATGGAAGCTGGAAAAGCTAGATGTTTTCTTTCCCATTGCCCTGAGCAGCAAGGATATGGCATAAGCTGGAGCATGAGATGCATCTACTCCAGCCATTGAACTGAGAATCAGTGATACACAACAGCAAGAGTTGTAAGAAACTATCTCTGGCAATTGTTGTGCTTTCAGTAAGATCAAATCTCTTTTGTCTACTTTCTCTAGGTTCAGTCTGGTAGTTCAAGCTGCAGCATTCAAAGCACAATGATAGGATTTTGTACTTTCCTCCTCCTTTCAAACCCCAGGATCTGGTCTCTAGATTTCCTGGTGAGTCTAGGAGGAGATATATATCTATACCTTCCTGTTTTAATGAACTAAAACTGGTTGCTGTTACTAAGAACCATGGCTGATTCTTGTAAACATCTTGTAATAAGATACTGAAATTCCTGGTACCAAATGCAAAGGTTTTGTAATATAGCCTGTGCCACTTGTAGTGGGTCTCCTTTTGCTTGAGTTCTGGGGTTTATCACTTGTGTAAATATATTTCTCTGTCCTGGACCACATCTTCTACTATTGACTCATTGCGTAGTTCAAGAAGGCTTACTCAAAAAGTTTAAAAACTAGAAACCTTCAAGACAAGACTCTTACTCTCCCAACATTTTGGGCCATTTTTAGTATCTCTGTGATACTTACTTTGCTTACTTCTATCAAACTCATAATACTGTATTATGTTAATTGTCATAAATTCAGAGCTTTTTCATTAGAATGTAAATCCATGATGACAGAAGCCATTAAACCATTGTCTTTTCATTTTCAGATACTATGTAATGTCTACTATCTAGTATATGTTCAATACTTTAAAAAATAAATTTCTGAATGAATGAAAAAAAAGAACCACAAAAAATGTAAAAAATAAGAGAAAGTTCAAAGAAAAGACAAATGAGAGAGACAAGATGACCAGGATCAGAGAAGAATTATTAGAAAAGTTGGCTTTTTAAGATGTGCATAAATGTGAGTTGGCATGGGGTATGAAGAGATGGTGGGGAAGGACCTTTTTCATTTTCCTCTAGAAATTTCAATCAAGTACACATACAGAATTTATAGAATTATAATATTTTCAACACAAGCAAGTATTAAGTAATAGTCTTATAAATTCAACACATACAAATCACTGATAATAACATATTTAGAACCTTCAGTTTGTATTGAGAAACCAAGACTTTATAATTAGCTCTTTCACTATATCTTTAAATCATCAGTAAAGTAGACACAGAAAAAGGAGAAAGTTGGAAAGGAGATAGGAATGGATGAATGGTTAGACAGATACGCTCTGTAAGGTGTACTCGAAATCAATCACTATTAACCTTGTTCCATGAGGTGAGCAATTGCTTACTAGACTGCTTTTCTGAACTCATCATTTGCTTTAGCCATTTTTTCTTTGTCATTATTGATTGACAATGGGGTTGTCATTTTGAGCAATGCATTTATTTAAGGGTATCAGGTAATGATGATCTTGTTACTTTGGCTTGTGGAAAAGTGACACCCCTTTGGATTTCAGGGAGGAGATATACAAAAAGAAGATGTAGTTGTAAAAAATAGACTAGATACAGAATGTGCAAGAACAAGGAAGGGGAAAATGGAAACGGAAATGGAAAAAGCATCACATGGCAGATAATACAGAGTTTTGTTTTGTTTTTTTCATTTAAGACATATTTATTGTCTTCTGGGTTTAATAATGAAGTTTAAAATTATGTAATGCTCATAACGTTTTCTTAAATTCCATCTGCTTAGTAAACATATTCAAGTTTCCAACTGGATAATTTAGAAAGAGAGAGGAGGTTGCTAAAATGCAAATTCTATAATGAGGTCACTCTTAGCCCACTTTCTGGAGGCTTGCTGCCTCCTATTGTGTTCTCCATTACTACATAAGAGTGATTATATCACAGTGCAAACCTGATTATCACTTCCTTGCATACATTCCTCAGTGATACTCTCCATGCTCCCTAAATTGAAAAAAGGAAGATGTCTCAAAATCCTAACTAATCACATATCTCCATCTTGTTTTCTATGCATTACGCCTACATCTTCTTCATACCAGCAACCTCCATCCAGTCAGGGCACACCTGAAGCCTTTCCTTTTGTCCACTGTAAAGCTTTCCCACTTCTCTGTCTGCTTTTGAGTCTCTGCCAAAATGCAAGAGATGACGGCTGACTCTCTGGCCATAGCAAGCTCTGAATAAACAGTCTTTGCTTTTCTCATTTGGTTGTACTTCATTTATTTCCACAAAGGTTTCAGGTTTTAAAGTCAAGATATTCTGCTCAGTGCAAAACAGTGCTCTAAGCTGCAATGGCTGAGAACCAGTAAAGGATTAAGAGAATATATAGGTGTAGGAGGATGAAGGCTGACTTGTGTCCTGAGCCATAGCTTGGATAAAATACCACCAAGCTAGTTCTGATTCCTTCAATCCCACACTAATGAAATCAGAAGACTGGACTACATGAGCTCTCAGGTACTGCAAGGTCTGAAATGCTCATCTTGATGACTAGATTTTGTGTAAGATATAGAACTCTGCATTATATTTGAGGAGAAGAAGCTGCCTCAGAGACTGTCTGGAAAACAGAAAGGTAATATCTTTTCAAAGTCCTAATGCAATTTTCTCTAAGGGGTGCTTTCCTGACATTAACTATTAAGACGTACTCTTATCGGTCTGTTAGTGTTGTGCAAGATAATGAGGATACTAATAACTATAATAAGAACTATGTTAGAGTACCTTTCACTACCTCAGAATTTCTCTGAGAGAGGTAGACGATTATTATCTCCATTCCACAGTTATGAAAACTATAAAATGCTTAAATATAAGGAGAAATAGATCTTTTTTGGTAAGGATTATGCAAGGGTCATATGAAATATTTTATATTTATATAGAATACTGCTACTAAGATAATAATTTATATGAAAATATTTTATCTGAATAATACCTCTTACCATGATAAGATTTGGAAATTAGTATTTGGGATGATAGTGAAAATACATGGTCTGTGAAAATGACAGAAATAAGCAGAGTCTAGATCCACAAAAGAGCAAGCAATATGTCACTTGAAGGACATCATACTAATACACATAGATGTACTTAATTTGATATGTGTAACTCTCTTTTTGAAGAGGGCCCATTCCTTAATGGAAAAACATGAAAAGTTTTCATTTTTGCAGTAACTGTCTCATCTATGATATATAGCCCCCAACCCACCTTCATTTTTCCACTGGAGATGCTGTTCCTTAATGACATCTTAGTTTCCTTTCACAGCTTCTCAGTCATTCATTATTAAGCAGTCACTGTTATTATTTAGGCCTTTATGAAAACCTCAGTCTCATATTCAGTTCAAATCTCTTCTCTCCAACAGCTAAGAGTCTTGGAATGGGTAGGGTCACACAGTCCGATTTTCCTTGGGAGCTTTTCTCCTTCCCTTCCTCCATGTGCTTGCTCCTCAAACAAGGCATGGGACAGGAACCAGACAGATTCCTTACCGACTCCAAAGCTCACTCTGGCTTTTTTGTGGGATGTCCCTACTATTCTAGGGAATTTGTCTAAGGGATGTCTGCCCTCTCTCACACTGGTGAGGAGTATACACATGAAGGGTAGTAGCAGTTTCTTGGTGGGGCAGTCAAAACTCTCTTTTCCACCCTCTTCTCCTGAGTAAGCACCTGGCTGTTCAGGGGAAGAAATGTCAGTCTATCCCATTCGCAGTTACTCTTTCTCTTCAAACACTGCACTCCTTAAAACATGATTTATTCGCTTCTCCCCAGATATAGTTTCATGTTGTTGGGGGTGAGGGCTGCACGAGTAGGAGTGAAGATATTGGAAGGGTGGCTTTTAGTGAAATGGTGATTATCAGAGAACATTTGGAAATATGGTTGGCCTCAACCAATGAAATTTCTCTGAATTTAGAAAGAAAGGGGTTTAGATCTTTTAGTCCTTTAACTCTAAGCTTGGTCACAATTCTGGGCAGACACAAATAATCTCCCTTCCAATGTTAACAACTTCTGCTAACTCAAGTATTTACAAAGGACATCACAAAATATAAAAATATATGCTGACAGTATTGTAATTGTTCAATTTAGTATGTTTGTCTAAACTTTTCTGGAGGCTATAAATATTTGCAACTCTACAAATGCACTTCTCACAGGGAGTAAATTTCATCATTGCAAAATATGAAATGAGGTAAGCATATTGAGAGCACATATGTTAAGTGATTCAACCTATCAAAATTTAAAAACTTAGCAAAAATGTCAGATATTTAGAATTAAATAATCCCTGTCTTACTCAGATACATACACACATACTCATAAAGCAGTGCTAGAAATAAATATTTGCTTGTGTTAGTTACTTAATGTGTATATCCTACTCACACTTATCATGTTGGGTCTGGAGGACCAAAAAAGTAATGATACAAATGGGAAATATAGCATATCATGTTCTTTCTTTGGTTATTATATTTAAAAATAAAAAATTTGATGCTAAAACTTTAAAAATATAATTTGAAATTAAATACTAATTCTTCTTATAATATAAAATGTATGTTTTAAAATCAACCACTTAGGTAAATTAATTTATTCATTTAATTACATTACCCATAGAAAAATTAAGCATCCTATTCTAATGTACATCCTTCTAAATGTATTTTTCTGATTCACTGAAAAATATGTTAATGTGAATTTATTAACCTATGCAATTGAGAAATGAATCTTAAGCTAGCAGAAGTAAACTAATAACAAAATAATTTATCTTTCAGTTTTGTTAATACTAAAGTGCAAATATTTGTTGGAGAATTGAATCACCTTATTAATCAATATGACTATAACTTATCATCCTGTACTCCTTCCCTCCACCTAAATTAAAAACAGAACCAAAAAACTCTGGAAGCATGGACACATTAGATAATTAATGAAATACACTAGGTGAGGAAGTAAGTCCATTTCTTCTAATTTCACTTACATTAACATAAATAAGCATTTACATAAATATTAGATATTCTTCATTACCAGGGTTTCTAACTTAAAAACATACTGTTAAAACAATATGGAGCATTTTTCCTAAGTATGTCAATAAGCAATGCTTTTCTCTTTGAATTTATTAGTTCAGTTATTTAGATGAAGTGATAAAAAAATACTTGCCATACATATGCTTTTGGACAGAATTACAATGATGAGAGCCAACAAGCACCCTTTTGTATTTGTCGAGGAGTTAGAGAAGGCCAACATTGCCCATAGAGACTGAAAGATTTGTACTTTGCCTGTGTTCATCTATCAAGGGCATAAACACAAAACTTGGGATCCAATAGCAGCACATAAAAAAATATCTTCTTGTGAGGAGTAAGCATTGAATGAAATGAAAAATTTGAGTAAGCAATAAAACATTAGACTCCACTTGGACAGCCATAGGGTAAACAGAAATTACTTTTTTGTTTTGTTTTGTTTAGGGAGTATTGAATTACCAGGAAAACAAGGCTTTAAATTTTTGTTGGTAATTGAAAGTGAAGAACACAGATGTAATGCCTAACAGGTTTTGAGTTTAAATAGTTTGCATTGTGCTTTTATTATCATTAAAAATTACCTACATTATCAGCTAAGTAAGTTTTTATAAGCTTAACTCAGGACACAGAATGTAATTTTTTTCTGGTAAACTTCTCTTAGCTTTGCTTTCATGATAAAATATAGTTATCTGGACTAGAACAATCATTTGCCTTAGTTATTGATGAAAATTCTGTCATGCAAATCTGGGTTTAGAGAAACATTAGAAATAAGTACCACATCCTTAATGATGCCTTAGCTGAGTAATTTTTGGGCACTGTGGACTATTCATGTCAGACCACCACAAAGACTTTTTTGGAACAGAAGCAGAAATTAATGTGGAATAATTTAACCTATTTATACTTAATTTACAATGTGTAATATTTTTATACTACCAGACATTTGAACTAATGGCTAGTATATGCTTCTTTTTACTTTTTAAAACTATAATCAAATACATGTGAGAGAATATCAAGAAAATAAGGAAAGAATAATTTAGTAAGTTGATATATTAATGTCTCCTGCAATATAACTGCAACTAGTTGATGAAGATGTGCTTTCATTCCCAAAGACTCATCTGTATTTCACATTTTCCCTAAGATTTCTTCTTCTCTTTCTCCCTCTCTCCTTACCTTTCTCCCTCCTCTTCCTCCTACCTCATCTTCTTATCTTTCTCCTCCTCACCCACCTTTTCTTTCTTCTTCCATAATGTTAGCACTATAATAGATTATAACATGGGGCTAAAACTACAGGTGTTTGATAATCTGACAGTTTTCTTCAAAAATATGCATGCCAAAATATATTGAGATGAAAATATTCTATGATGAATATTCTTAATTTTGATTATTGTCAATCTCCTTTTTTACCTCGTCTTTTTATGCTCTTTTGTCTGCCTAAAATACCCTATCACTGTCTACTTACTTATATTTGACAAATTCCTTCCCATCTTTTGGTTCAAGAATCATATTTTCTAGAAAGATTTGTCTAACTTCTCAACCTCATCAGATAGGCGATCCCTCTTTGTGGTCCAATAGAGATTTTGATATAGCTTTATCATTATATTTTACCATTCTTTTAATAATTATTTATATGTCTTTTTGAAACTTTTTGAGAGTCAATATTTATAATATTATTATTTTAATTAGAATATGGCATGGAACCTGAAACATGTCAAGGTTCAAAACATATATAATGAATGCATAAATATATATATTAACATAAATGAATTAGTATATATTTATTTATTTGCTCTAAGGAATCATACTAGATGTTATGTCAAAAACAAAGCATGAAATAATTCCCTGTTCCAAATTTTATGGAGGAAAAGTGGTATACATTTTTAAACAAAAATTGATATTATATTTCAAAACTATGTAGCTTGATTTATTGGCAAATAAAGGATATATGTTGATGATTAAAAATTAGTTTTGTTTCAATGAACTGCTCCAATGGTGGTAACTTCTTAAAATGCTATGTAGAGAAAGATTTTAGTCCAGTATCTTGTACATAATAGTTGCTCAGTAACTACTATTAAATGCATTATTCAATGGAAAAACTGTCTCTTAAATATAGTTTTCTTTCTAGGTGATGACCGTCTGTTCTACTTTTCATCTGGATTTTTCAAAAGACATTTTTCATTATTGTCTATTAACAAATGGTAAGTGCTCATCTTGGACCCACCACAATGATAGAACAGTAAAATAGATGTTGCATTCTCTGAAGACTTCCAAGTTACAAAGATACCATAGGCTGGACTTTTCCATGGGATATAAATAAAATGTGATATTTTATTTTGTACTCATGTTACATAACACATATCCTATCTAAAATACTCCCATCACTAATTATTAGAGAAATTCAAATCAATACTACAATGAGGTATCACCGCACACCAGTCAGAATGGCCATCACCAAAAAATCTACAAACAATAAATGCTGGCGAGGGTGTGGAGAAAAGCGAACACTCTTGCACTGTTGGTGGGAATGTAAACTGATACAGCCACTATGGAGAACAGTATGGAGGTTCCTTAGAAAACTAAAAATAGAACTACCATATGACCCAACAATCCCACTACTGGGCATATACCCAGAGAAACCCATAATTCAAAAAGACACATGCACCCCAATGTTCAGTGCAGCACTATTTACAATAGTTAGGACATGGAACCAACCTAAATGTCCAATGACAGATAAATGGATTAAGAAGATGTGGTACATATGTACAATGGAATACTACTCAGGTGTAAAAAGGAATGAAACTGGGTCACTTGTAGAGATGTGGATGGACCTAGAGTCTGTCATATAGAGCGAAGTAAGCCAGAAAGTGAAAAACATTGTATATTAACACATATATGTAGAATCTAGAAAAATGGTATAGATGAATCTATTTTCAGGGCAGCAACAGAGAAGTAGACATAGAGAATGGACATGTGGACACAGTGGGGGAAGGGGAGGGTTGGACGAATTGAGAGATCAGGATTGACATATATACACTACCATGTGTAAAACAGATAGCCAGTGGGAACATGCATAAAGCATAGGAAGCTCAATGTGGTGCTATGTGATGACCTAGATGGGTGGGATGGGGGGAGCAATGGGACGGAGGTCCAAGAGAGAGGGGATATAGGTATACATATAGCTGATTCATTTCATTGTAGAGCAGAAACTAAAACAACATGGTAAAGCAATTATACTACAATTACAAAAAAATACTCCCATTAGTTAATATACTCTTACTAACAGTATAAAAGAGTTCTTGTAATGTAACAAACTATTTTTAGATATTCTAACTTCTTACCCATGAGATGGTATGAAACAGTATTTGCATTCTCTTGAAAAAATAGAAATTTACCAATTACTTTTTCCCATGAAGTTTCTAGTATATTCTGAATTCTATAAGTATTGCCTATGCATTAGAAATCAATTGTCTTCTCAGAGTCTAAGCTATCTTCTTGGACTGCTTAAAGATACTGCTTGGTGAACAGAAACATTTCATATTAATGTAGTCAAATTAATCTTCCTTCATGATATTTTCTTTTTATATCATGTTTAAGAAAATTTTTCCTAACCAGGTATCATGAAGAAATGTTTCAATATCTTTTCAGCATCATTTTTAAAGTTCTTTCTTTTGATTTAGATCTTTACTCCACAAGGAATTATTACATGTGTAATGTGAGATAAGATGTATTCACACATGTTTATCTATTTTTTTATTTGTATGTGAATGACAAGGTGGAAAGTGACCTAAATATATCCTTCACTCAGGTTAAATATTTTGGGGTTGAAATAAAGAGTGAATCAATGAATGTGCATTAGAATAAAATGATAAGGATCTGAGTTAATAGTAATCAGAATAAAAAAATGATGTGGGAGCTACTGGAAACATTACCAAGGAAGAATTAGCCAGACTTAACAGGTGGTCAATTTTGTTATTGCATGATTAGAGAATGAGGGTAATGTTAGAATAAAACATGGCCCAGGAAATAATAAAGAATTTATCTCTGAACACATTAGAACAGATTATTCTAAAAAGGCCCAGAGAAGGACCTTCAAGGTGGCAGAGGAGTAAGACGTGCAGATCACCTTCCCCCCCACAAATACATCAAAAATACATCTACATGTGGTACAACTCCTACAGAACACCTACTGAACACTGGCAGAAGACTTCAGACTTCCCAAAAGGCAAGAAACTCCCCCACGTACCTGGGTAGGGCAAAAGAAAAAAGAAAAAACAGAGACAAAGGAATAGGGACAGGACCTGCACCAGTGGGAGGAGCCGTGAAAGAGGAAAGTTTTCCACACATTAGGAAGCACCTTCACTGGTGGAAATGAGGGGTGGGCAGGGGGAAGCTTCGAAGCCACAGAGGAAAGCACAGCAACAGGGGTGCAGAGGGTAAAGCGGAGAGATTCCCGCACAGGATCAGTGCCGACCAGCACTCACCAGCCTGAGGGGCTTGTCTGCTCACCCGCTGGGGTGGGTGGGGGCTGGGAGCTGAGGCTCAGGCATCGGAGGTCAGATTTCTAAGGAGAGGACTGGGGTTGGCTGCGTGAACACAGCCTCAAGGGTGCTAGTGCACCACAGCTAGCCAGGAGGGAGTCTGGGAAAAAGTATGGACCTGCCAAAGAGTCAAGAGACCATTGTTTCAGGGTGCGTGGGGAGAGGGGATTCAGAGCACCACCTAAACGAGCTCCAGGGACTAGCACGAGCCGCAGCTATCAGCATGGACCCCAGAGACAGGTGTGAGACGCTAAGGCTTCTGCCGCAGCCACCAAGAAGTATGTGTGCAAGCACAGGGTACTATCCACACCTCCCCTCCCAGGAGCCTGTGCAGCCTGCCACTGCCAAGGTCCCATGATCCAGGGACACCTTCCCTGGGAGAACACATGGCACACCTCAGGCTACTGCAACATCACCCTGGCCTCTGCCACCGCAGGATCGCCCCGCACTCTGTACCCCTCCCTGCCCCCAGCCTGAGTGAGCCAGAGCCCCCTAAGCAGTCACTCCTTTAACCCCCTCCTGTCTGGGAGAAGAACAGATGCCAAAGGGTGACCTACACGCAGAGGAGGGGCCAAAACCAAACCTGAACACCAGTAGCTGTGTGAACAAAGAAGAGAGAAGGAAATTTCTCTGTGCAGACTCAGGAGCAGCAGATTAAATCTCCATAATCAACTTAATGTACACTGCATCTGTGGAATACCTGAATAGACAATGAATCATCCCAAAATTGAGGTGGTGTACTTTGGGAGAAACTGTAGACTTGGGGTTTGCTGTATGAGACAGACTAGTTTCTGATTTTTATGTACATGTAAGTACAGGTTTTAGCGCTTGTTATCATTGGTGGATTTGTTTATTGGTTTGGTTGCTCTCTTTTTTTTATTACTTTTTAAATTTTAATAAATTTTGTATTATTTTCTCTTAATAACTTTTTTTCTTTCTCTTTTTTCTCCCTTTTCTTCTGTGTCATGTAGCTGACAGGGTCTTGGTGCTCCGGCCGTGCATCAGGGCTGTGCCTCTGAGGAGGGGGAGCTGAATTCAGCACATTGGATCACCAGAGAACACCCAGACCCACTAATATCAATCAGTGAGAGTTTTCCCAGGATCTTTGTCTCAATGCTAAGACCCAGCTCCACTCAGTGACAAGGAAGCTCCAGTGCTGAATACCCATGCCAAACAAGTAGGAAGACATGAACACAACCCTACCCATTAGCAACCCCACCCATTAGCAGAGAGGCTGCCTAAAATCATAATAAGTTCACAGACACACCAAAACACACCAGATGATGTGGTCCTGTCAACCAGAAAGACAAGATCCAGCCTCATCCACCACAACACAGGCAACAGTCCCCTCCACTAGGAAGCATACACAACCAACTGAATCAACCTTACCCACTGGGGGCAGACACCAAAAACAATGAGAACTATGAACCTGCAGCCTGTGAAAAGGAGACCCAAAACACAGTAAAGTAAAGCAAAATGAGAAGACAGAGAAATATGCAGCAGATGAGGGAGCAAAGTAAAAACCCACCAGACCAAACAAATGAAGAGGAAATAGGCAGTCTACCTGAAAAAGAATTCAGAGTAATGATAGTAAAGATATCCAAAATCTTGGAAGTAGACTGGAGAAAATACAAGAAATGTTCAACAAGGACCTAGAAGAACTAAAGAACAAACAAACAATGATGAACAACACAATAAATGAAATTAAAAAGTCACTAGAAGGAATCAATAGCAGAATAATTGAGGGAGAAGAACAGATAAGTGACCTGGAGGAAAAAATAGTGGAAATAACTACCACAGAACAGAATAAGGAAAAAAGAATGAAAAGAATTGAGGACAGTCTCAGAGACCACTGGGACAACATTAAACGCATCAACATTCAAATTATAGGTGTCCCAGAAGAAGAAGAGAAAAAGAAAGGCACTGAGAACATATTTGAAGAGATTATAGTTGTAAACTTCCCTGATATGGGAAAGGAAATAGTCAAGCAAGTCCAGGAAGTGCAGAGAGTCCCATACAGGATAAATCCAAGGAGAAACATGCCAAGACACATATTAATTAAACTATCAAATATTAAATACAAACAAAAAATATTAAAAGCAGCAAAGGAAAAGCAACAAATTACATATAAGGGAATCCCCATAAGGTTAACAGCTGATCTTTCAGCAGAAACACTGCAAGCCAGAAGGAAGTGGTAGGACATATTTAAAGTGATGAAAGGGAAAAACCTACAACCAAGATTACTCTAGCCACAAGGATTTCATTCAGATTCAATGGAGAAATTAAAACCTTTACAGACAAGCAAAAGCTAAGAGAATTCAGCACCACCAAACCAGCTTTACAACAAATGCTAAAGGAATTTCTCTAGGCATGAAACAAAAGAGAAGGAAAAGACCTACAAAGCAAACCCAACACAATTAAGAAAATGGCAAAAGGAACACACATATCGATAATTACCTTAATGTAAATTGATTAAATGCTCCAACCAAAAGACACAGACTGGCTGAATGGATACAAAAAAAAAAAAAAAAAGACCTGTATATATGCTGTCTACAAGAGACCCATTTCAGACATAGGGACACATACAAAATGAAAGTGAGTCAATGGAAAAATATATTTCAAGCAAATGGAAATCAAAAGAAAGCTGGAGTAGCATTTCTCATATCAGAAAAAATAGACTTTAAAATAAAGACTATTACAGGAGACAAAGAAGAACATTACACAATGATCAAGGGATAAATCCAAGAAGAAAATATAACAATTGTAAATATTTATGCACCCAACATAGGAGTACCTCAATGCATAAGGCAAATGCCAACAGCCATAAAAGGGAAAACTGACATTAACACAATAATAGTAGGGGACGTTAACACCATACTTTCACCAATAGACAGATCATCCAACTGAAAATAAATAACACAAGCTTTAAATGACACATTAAACAAGATGGGCTTAATTGATATTTATAGGACATTCCATCCAAAAATAATAGATGACACTTTCTTCTCAAGTGCTCATGGAACATTCTTGAGGATAGATCACATCTTGGGTCACAAGTCAAGCCTTGGTAAATTTAAGAAAATTGAAATTGTATCAAGTATCTTTTTATCACAATACTATGAGACTAGATATCAATTACAGGAAAAAAAACCCTATAAAAAATACAAACACATGGAGGGTAAACAATATGCTACAAAGTAACCAAGAAAGCACTGAAGAAATCAAAAGGAAACAAAAAATACCAAGAAATAAATGACAAGGAAAACACGATGACCCAAAACCGATGGGATGCAGCAAAAGCAGTTCTAAGAGGGAAGTTTATAGCAATACATTCCTACCTGAAGAAAAACAAATCTCAAATAAACAACCTAACCATACACCTAAAGCAATTAAGGAAAAAGTAATTTAAAAAAACCCAAAATTAGCAGAAGGGAAGAAATCATAAAGATCAAATCAGAAATAAATGAAAAAGAAATGAAGGAAACAATAGCAAAGATCAATAAAATTAAAAGCTGGTTCTTTGAGAAGAAAAACAAAATTGATAAGCCATTAGTCAGACTCATCAAGAAAAAAAGGGAGAAGACTCAAATCCACAGAATTAGAAATGAAAAAGAAGTAACAACTGACACTGCAGACATGCAAAGGATCATTAGAGATTTCTACAAGCAACTATATATGTCAATAAAATGGACAACCTGGAAGAAATGGACAAATTCTTAGAAAAGCACAGCCTTCCAAGACTGAACCAGGAAGAAATAGAAAATGTAAACAGCTCAATCACAAGCACTGAAATTGAAGCTGTGATTATAAATCTTCCAACAAACAAAAGCCCAGGACCAGATGGATTCACAGGCGAATTCTATGAAATATTTAGAGAAGAGCTAACACCTATCCTTCTAAAACTCTTCCAAAATATAGCAGAAGGAGGAACACCCCCAAACTCATTCTGCAAGGCCACATTACCTTGATACAAAAACCAAACAAAGATGTCACATAAAAAGAAAACTACAGGCCAATATCACTGATGAAGAGAGATATGAAAATCCTCAACAAAATATGAGCAAACAGAATCCAAAAGCACATTATAAGGATCATACACCGTGATCAAGTGGGGTTTATCCAAGGCATCCAAGGATTCTACAATATATGCAAATCAATCAGTGTGACACATCATATTAATAAACTGAAGTATAAAAACCATATGATAATCTAAATAGATGCAGAAAAAGCTATTGACAAAATTTAACAACATTTATGTTAAAATCCTCCAGAAAATAGGCATAGAGGGAACTTACCTCAACACAATAAAGGCCATATATGACAAACCCACAGCCAACATCGTTGTCAATGATAAAAAATGAAACCATTTCCACTAAAATCAGGAACAAGACCAGGATTCCCACTCTCATCACTATTATTCAACATAGTTTTGAAAGTTTTAGCCAGAACAGTCAGAGAAGAAAAAGAAATAAAAGGAATCCAAACTGGAAAAGAAGTAAAACTGCCACTGTTTGCAGATGACATGACACTAAACGTAGAAAATCCTAAAGATGCTACCAGAAAACTACTAGAGCTAATCAATGAATTTGGTAAAGTAGCAGGATACAAAATTAATGCACAGAAATCTCTTGCATTCCTATATACTAACAATGAAAAATCTTAAAGAGAAATTAAGGAAATAGTTCTATTTATCATTGCAACAAAAAGAATAAAATACTTAGGATTAACCTTACCTAAGGAGACCAATGACCTGTATGCAGAAAACAATAAGACACTGATGAAACAAAGTAAAGGTTATATAAACTGATGGAGAGATATACCATGTTCTTGGATTGGAAGAATCAACATTGGGAAAATGACTATACTACCCAAAGCAATCTACAGATTCAGTGCAATCCCTATCAAACTACCAATGGCATTTTTCACAGAAGTATAACAATAAATTTCACAGTTTGTAGGGAAACACAAAAGACACCAAATAGGCAAAGCAATGTGAAAAAGAAAAAATGAGCTGAGGAATCAGGCTCCCTGACTTCAGAATATACAAGAAAGCTAGAGTAGTCAAGACAGTACGGTACTGGCACAAAAACAGGAATATAGATCAATGCAACAGGATGGAAAGTGCAGAGATAAACCCATGGACATAGTGTCATCTTATCTTTGATGAAGAAGGCAAGAATATACAATGGAGAAAAGACAGCCTCTTCAATAAGTGGTGCTGGGAAAACTGGACAGCTACATATAAAAGAATGAAATTAGAACACTCCTTAACACCATATACAAAATAAACTCAAAATGGATTAAAGACCTAAATGTAAGACCAGACAGTATAAAGCCCTTAGAGGAAAACATAGGCAGAATACTCTATGACATAAATCACAGCAAGATCCTTTCTGACCCACCTCCTAGAGAAATGGAAATAAAAACAAAAGTAAACAAATGGGACCTAATGAAACTTAAAAGCTTTTGCACAGCAAAGGAAACCATAAACAAGACAAAAAGACAACCTTCAGAATGGGAAAAAAATATTTGTAAATGAAGCAACTGACAAAGGATTAATCTCCAAAATACACAAGCAGCTCAATATCATAAAACAAACAATGCAATCCAAAAATGGGCAGAAGACCTAAACAGACATTTCTCCAAAGAAGATATACAGATTGCCAACAAACACATGAAAGGATGCTCAACCTCACTAATCATTAGAGAAATGCAAAACAAAACTACAACGTGGTATCACCTCATACCAGTCAGAATGGCCATCATCAAAACTCTACAAACAATAAATGCTGGAGAGGGTGTGGAGAAAATGGAACCCTTTTGCATTGTTGGTGGGAATTTAAATTGATACAGCCACGATGGATAATAGCATGGAGTTTCCTTAAAAAACTAAAAATAGAACTACCATATGAACCAACAGTCACACTCCTGAGCATATACCCTGAGAAAACTATAATTCAAAAATACACATGTACCACAATGTTCATTGCAGCTCTATTTACAATAGCCAGGACATGGAAGCAACCTAAGTGTCCACTGACACATGAATGGATAAAGAAGATGTGGCACATATATACAAAGGAATATTACTCAGCCATAAAAAGAAATGAAATTGAGTTATTTGTAGTGAGGTGGATGGACCTTGAGTCTGTCATACAGAGTGAAATAAGTCAGAAAGAGAAAAACAAATACCATATGCTAACACATATATATGGAATCTAAATATATATATATATATTTATAAAATAAAAAATATATATATATTATATATATATAATATATATATATATATTATATATATATAATATATATATATCTGAATAACTTATGGGCAGAACAGGAATAAAGATGCAGACATAGAGAATGGACTTGACATGGGGAGGGGGAAGGGTAAGCTGGGATGAAGTGAGAATGGCATTTACATATATATACACTACTAAATGTAAAACAGATAGCTAGTGGGAAGCAGCCACATAGCATAGGGAGATCAGCTTGGTGCTCTGTGACCACCTAGAGGGGTGGGATAGGGAGGGTGGGAGGGAGACACAAGAGGGAGGGGACATGGGAATATATGTATACATATAGCTGATTCACTTTGATATACAGCAGAAATTAACACACCATTGTAAAGCAATTATACTCCAATAAAGTTGTTTAAAACAAATAAATAAATAAAATAAAATAAAATAAAAAGGCCCAGATCCTGGGTGAGTACATTCATTCCTTGGCTCATGTAGAACATGATATTGGTATCCAGTAAAAACTGAATGAATGAATGCATGTTTTTTAATGAAAAAAATAGTAAGCCACAGGATAGGATTACTATTGAGAGCCAGGTACTATTATCTTGAAAAATGAAAGTTTTGAGAGCATCACTGGACATCATCACTAGTTTGTCGTGTCTAGGAAGCCAGCTAGGGCAGGTCTTAGTTTATGGAGCTAGAATCTCGATCCTGAATGGCGAGAAAGTATGAAATTTGAATTTTGTGCTGGTGATGCTAGGTTTATATGTGAATTTATAGTTCACTCTCCTTGCTCGCTAATCTGCTTTATTCTTGCTGAATCTGAGGTATTCCTGTTCTCAGGCATTATTTGTTGTCAGAAGGAGGCCAGGCAGCTATAGTTAAGTATTGATCCTAGTCCAAAGAAGAACAGAGAAAATGCTGAATATTGTGTGGCAGGCGGCACTCAAGTGGAAATATCAAGAATTCCAAGGGTCTTGTACTGGACACCGTCAGCCATCTAAGGTGATGGATAGTTTAAGAGTTTTTAAGATTTTGTATAAGAGTAGATAAGACCCTCACTGTTTTATTAAAAATAATAATAATTAAGGGTAAATTGAATACTCTATCTCTTCAACCAAAACCAGGCTAATGTAATAATAATAGTTACATTTATTAATTATACAGTTGTGTCAATAACCTCTTCAATTCTCTCAGCAGCCTTATGAGGTAGAGTTGATTACTTAACTCACCTAACTGAAATGAAAAATGAGAGGTTAAATGACGTTTCCCGGATTACTCAAAAGGTAACTGGCGGAAGCAGGGATCCAAATTCATGTCTGCCTGTCTCTAAACCCAGTGATTTTATTTTTTAGCTATTTTGCCTTCCCACCTGGAAAAGCAACTGCAGAGAATACAATTTCTGAGAAGCAGAAAAAGGATTTGCTCACAGAAAACGTACCACAGCCTGCCAATGATGCTTAAAATCCCCTTAACAGAGTGTTAAATTCTTTGCTTCTACAGTCTGAGATAAGGTTTAAAATGCAAATAAACTTTACAGAGATAACATTTGGGTGTGAATTCATGAAAAAAAATAATAAAATCATTTTGTGAGAGATTTGTTGAGGGAATAATGATTATGTGCCACAAGGCATATGAAGGAAGGGGCAAGCTGTGGCAAGGGAAAGAGAAGGGGAAGGTGGCAGATGAGGAAGATAAACATCCTGCATCATTACTATCCTTGTGTGAGAGTCTGTCCTGAATTTTGTCCTGGAATGACATTAGGATGTTCAGGGAAACAACAATAACAACAGAAGAAAAAATAAAACAACATTGTTTTCAATAAACCTTTATATTCTTAAACTCTGAGAAGGGAATAAATACAAAGAATGTAAATATACTAAAAGAATGTAAATATACTTAACTCCCTGCTTTTGATTCCCTGAAAGCTGCTGCTAAGCCATAATGTTACCCTCTGCTTCCTCTCCTCTCCCGCACCTCCATATTCTTCATTTTAAAAGCCGTTCATTCAGTTGTGCTCAGATAGCCATTTCTACCTGCCAATGTTGTCTCTGGGAAAAGAAGCAAGTTAAAAGAAGGACATTTTGCTGCTCCTGTAATATTAGAAAATGTGCACAGCTGCTACAAATATGCTCCAAGGTTAACATCTGGGAAGACAGTTTCCCACTTGATTAAAACATTGCCACTTAGCTGCAAATACACATCTTTTTAAATGCTTTTCCCTATCTCTTCTTCAATCTCCAGTTCATAACTCAAAAAAAAAATCGTGCTTTAAATAATCTGCATTTCTCTTAAATTTGGAATTCTCCTGAAGTGTTTGATTTGAAACTTACATGAACTCAAAATTGTTTAATATTAAAACTGAAATAGCTTTGATAAATTCTCAGAGTGCTTTAGTATAACATTAAATAATTAACTGACTTCATGTTAAAGAATGGGGTATATTTAATAACCAAAGAAAGTACTGAGCACTTCCCAATATAAAAACTTCAAAATTTGGTATACACATGAGAAATATCTATGGGAATTTGAATGATCAAATAGAGAAATCTAATTTACACTAACAGTACTTGAAGTGTTTCCAGAAGAAGTTGGTAAAGAAATTTCTAGGACTCATTTTTTTTTCTTTCCAAACAAATATGTCTCATCAACCAGAATGAAAAAACATCACACCTCTACGATGAAGCAAAAAGTAAAAACTTCCTGACTGTGGAATTTCAAGAACCATTTAATCAACAGAAAATGCTTTCCCATGCAATGTTAACTTTGCCAATTCAAGTTACATTTTATCCTTACAGGCTTAATATAACAGAAAGATCCTTATTTATGATGATAGAAAGATAAGGTAGAAATAGAGTAATAGAGCATTTTATTCCAGAATGAAAGTAAAATGAAACATTAATCTCTCCCTCACACACACACATACAGGCTCCCATCATATAATTCACATAATATTAGGCTTAAATAAATATATGAAAAAGATAAAAAATGTCCCCAAAGCATTTCATTAGCCACTGTGCATTGTGAGTTGCCAAAAGATAGATAAAGTATGGGATTTTGCCCATAGTCAGTGGGCTATGGAACTGTTATTCAAGGAACTAAAAGTACTACCACTTACTGAATATTTATAATATCCCAAGTACTACAATAAACACTTTATATATCTCATTTGATCCTCTAACAACTGTATCACTTCATAAGTACTGTCTTTTTATTATTTCAGTTTACAGAAGTGGAATCAAGTCCAAAGTGATGGGCAGTTTGCCTATGATAGACAAAGTAGAAAAAATCTGAACCCTGTCTCCCTGACTCCCACATTTCTTCTCTTTCTTACTGTGCTCTATTACCTCCAACAATATAACCCAAAACCTACATAAAAATAGTATATCAATCCCTGAAAGGAATGTTCACTGATATCTGTGATCATTTTCAAGCACAGAGAGAAATCTCATGAAGAACTTATGGACATTAGACCCTGCTCAGCACATATTGCAAGGTACTTACTAGGAATGTCTCTATGATCAGGTGGAAAAACTTGTTGCCTATACATGGAATCCTAAAGTAAAGTGAAGGATTATATTAATTGCATTCAAATGTACATAGTTTTCCATGCAGCATAAGACTACTGTTAGCTACTACTTACCTTTGGATTTTTTATCCAACATCTATTTTACTAAGAATGAAACAACAGAGGGTAATCCAGTGCTTAAAATACAATGCAGGTGCCTTTGTTCCCAGATCTATATTTGGAAAACTAAATTGAAAAGAAGGGAGACAGGCAGAAAGAATGGAAGGAAGAAAGAAAGGAGTGAGGGATTTAAGGAAGGAAGAAAAGAAATTCAAAGGGAAAATTTTATTTACCTGTATTTAAAAATGGTAAAAGTTTGTAAGTAAATAAACAAGCTAACCGTACACCTAAAGCAACTAGAAAAAGAAGAAAAAACAAAACTCAACGTTAGTAGAAAGAAATCATAAAGATCGGAGCAGAAATACATGAAATTGAGACAAACAATACAAACGATCACTGAAACTGAAAGCTGATTCTTTGAAAAGATAAACAAAATTAATAAACCTTTAACCAGACTCATCAAGAAAAAAAGGGAGAGGACTCAAATCAATAAAATTAGAAATGAAAAAGGAGAAGTTACAATTGACACCACAGAAATACAAAGGATCATAAGAGAATACTACAAGCAACTATATGCCAACAAAATGGACAACCACAAAGAAATGGACAAATTCTTAGAAAGGTACAATCTCCCAAGTCTGAACCAGGAAGAAATAGAAAATATGAAAAGGCCAACCACAAGTACTGGAATTGAAACTGTGATTAAAAAACTTCCAACAAACAAAAGTCAAAGACCTGATGGCTTCACAGTCAAATTCTATCAAACATTTAGGGAAGAGTTAACATTTATCCTTCTGAAACTATTCCAAAAAATTGCAGAGCAAGGAACACTCCCAAACTCATTCTATGAGGCCACCATCACCTTGATACCAAAACCAGATGAAGATACCACAAAAAAAAGGAAATTACAGGCCAATATCATTGATGAACATAGATGCAAAAATCCTCAACAAAATATTACCAAACTGAATGCAACAGTACATTAAAAGGATCATGCACCATGATCAAGTGGGATTTATCCCAGTGATGCAAGGATTTTTTTAATATTCACAAGTCAATCAGTGTGATACACCACATTAACAAATTGAAGAATAAAAACCATATGATCATCTCAATCGATGCAGAAAAACTTTTGACAAAATTCAACACCAATTTATGATAAAAACTCTCCAGAAAGTGGGCATACAGGGAACCTACCTCAAGATAATAAAGGCCATATGTGACAAACCCACAGCTAACATCATACTCAATGGTGAAAAGCTGAAAGCATTTCCTCCAAGATCAGGAAGACAAGGATGTCCACTCTCATCACTATTATTCAACATAGCTTTGGAAGTCCTAGCCATGGAAATCAGAGAAGAAAAAGAAAGAAAAGGAATCCAGATTGGAAAAGAAGAAGTAAAACTGTCACTGTTTGCAGATGACATGATACTATACATAGAAAATCCTACGGATGCTACCAGAAAACTACCAGAGCTCATCAATGAATTCAGTAAAGTTATAGGATACAAAATTAATACAGAGAAATCTGTTACATTACTATACACTAACAATAAAAGATCAGAAATAGAAATTAAGGAAACAACCCCATTTACCATCACATTAAAAAGAATAAAATACCTAGAAACAAACCTACTTTAGGAGACAAAAGACCTGTACTCCAAAAA
This sequence comes from Mesoplodon densirostris, assembly GCF_025265405.1. Taxonomy (NCBI): domain Eukaryota; kingdom Metazoa; phylum Chordata; class Mammalia; order Artiodactyla; family Ziphiidae; genus Mesoplodon; species Mesoplodon densirostris. Next base: position 25,361,029 of record NC_082663.1, read on the forward strand.
CTATAAGATGCTGATGAAAGAAGTAGAAGATGACACAAACAGATGGAAAGATATCACATGTTTTTGAATTGGAAAAATCAGTATTGTCAAAATGATTATAGTACATAAGGCAATCTACAGATTCAGTGCAATGCCTCTCAAATTACCAAACGCATTTTTCACAGAATTAGAACAAAAATTTTACAACTTGTATGAAAACACAGAAGACCCCAAATAGCCAAAGCAATATGGAAAAAGAAAAATGGAGCTGGAGGAATCAGGCTCCTTGACTTCAGACTATACTACAAAGCTACAGTAATCAAAACATTATGGTACTGGCACAAAAATAGACATATAGATCGGTGGAAAAGGATAGAAAGCCCAGAAATAAACCCACACACCTATGGTCAATTAATCTACAACAAAGGATGTAAGAATACACAATGGAGAAAAGACAGTCTCTTCAGTAAGTGGTGCTGGGAAAATTGGACTGCTATGTATATAAAAGAATGAAATTAGAACATTCTCTAACACCACACAAAAATAAATTAAAAATGGATTAAAGACCTAAATGTAAGACTGGATACTATAAAATTCTTAGAGGAAAACACAGGCAAAACACTCTTTGATATAAATCACAGCATTATCTTTTTGGATCAACCTCTTAGAGCACTAAAAATAAAATAAATAAATAAATAAACAAATGGGACCTAAGTAAACTTAAAAGCTTTGGCACAGCAAAGTAAACCATGAACAAAATGAGAAGACAACCTGGAGGATGGGAGAAAATATTTGCAAACAATGTGACTGACAAGGGATTAATCTCCAAAATATACAAAAAGCTCATGCAGCTTAATATCAAAAAAAATCTGATTAAAAAATGGATAAAAGATCTAAATAAACATTTCTCCAAAGAAGACATACAGATGGCCAAAAAGCAACATGAAAAGATGTTCAACATTGTTAATTATTAGAGAAATGCAAATCAAAACTACAGTAAGTTATCACCTCACAATGGTCAGAATGGCTATAATCAAAATGTCTACAAACAATAAATGCTGGAGAGGATGTGAAGAAAAGTGGACCCTCCTACACTGTCGGAGGATCCTTTAAAAACTAAAAATAGAGCTACCATATGATCCAGCAATCCTACTCCTGTGCATGTATCTGGAGAAAATTATAATTTGAAAAGATACTTGCACCCCAGTGTTCATTGTAGCACTATTTACAATAGCCAAGACATGGAAGCAACCTAAATGTCCATCGACAGAGCAATGGATAAAGATGTGGTACATATATACAATGGAATATTACTCAGCCATTAAAAAGAATGAAATAATGCCATTTGCAGCAACATGGCTGGACCTAGAGATTATCATACTAAGTGAAGTAAGTCAGATAAAGACAAATATCATATGATATCACCTATATGTGGAATCTTAAAAAAATGATACAAATTAACTTATTTACAAAACAGAAACAGACTCACAGACTTCAAAAACAAACTTATGGTTACCAAACAGGAAATGTGGGGGTGGGGGTAGGGATAAATTAGGAGTTTGGGATTAACATATACACACTACTATATATAAAATAGATAACCAACAAAGACCTCCAGTATAGCACAGGGAACTCTACTCAGTATTCTGTAATAACCTATATGGGAAAAGAATCTGAAAAAGAATGGATATATGTATATGTATAATATAACTGAGTCACTTGGCTGCACACCTGAAACAAACACAACATTGTAAATCAACTCTACCCCAATATAAAATAATATGACTGATGTCCTTATAAGAAGAGAAAATTAGGACCCAGACATGCACAGAGGAAGACTATGTGAAGACAAAGTGAGAAGATAAGCCAAGAAGTGAGGCCTCAGAAGAAACCAACCCAGCCGTACCTTGATCTCAGACTTCTAGCCTCCAAAACTGTGAGAAAATTAAACATCCGTTGTTTAAGACAAAGTCTGTGGGTACCTTATTATGGCAGTCTTAACAAACCAACCCAGGAAGCAAAAGGGAAACAACCCCTAATATACCCATAAGCTATTTGCAGAGACAGTTTTCAAGACTCTTTGCCTTGCCAGTGACAACCCAGTTATTCTTCCATAGAATATTGATACAAACAGTTCAAATAGAGAGATCAAGGCTGCTAAAGGACCTCTGTGTATCTTCAAATCCTGACTTTTTGTACTACTTTTGCCCCTCATCTTTTAGAAGGAGGGCTTGAAAAACAAGCACAGCATTCCCTGGGGCAAAAGGGGTGGGGGAGAAAAAAGAATTTAAATTACCTGCTAATGAGTAAAACTCCTTGGTGTATAAAGCTAAACTTTAAGTAACTAATTCAAAGATTTTCTGTTTAATGTATGATTTCAGAATACACTTCAATTTAGTGTTTAGGGCATTAGAAAAACTCTGAAGCACAGCTTGAATGCATTCTAATTATAAAATTAAAAGATGGGATACTGAACTACTTAGTATGCCACTTACATACTTTTAAACAATAATGAGTGTTTCAAAACAAGCAGCAGTCATATAAAATCCAAATGTTTGATAGTTGGGTTATGGTAAATATGAGCAAAATGAGATTTTCTTATCTGAAAAGCAGTACATAGAATGAGAGCATACCAAATATTTGTCTGCAAATGTCAACAATATAGTGAATCTCAGCAATCGTTTGAGGGACTCAAGACAGATAGAAAATGACTCAGTAGTAAAACAAGTAGTTTATATTGGTAATATTTTAAATGGAGAAAACATTTCTTGTAGGTAATCACTAACATTTTCTACCTTCTCCTACTGTGATATGATGAAAGTCCTCCAATACTGACACACAAACTGTGGGCAACTTGATGATCTTGTCATGTAAGAAGGGCATGTAAGATGTAAGAAGGGCTGTCCATTTACCAGATAAAGATATGGTTATCATAACTGTTCTGTGAGTTGTTCCTAGTCAGGAATATTTATATTACTAATAAATAAATAGCAAATTACATCTACTAAGTTGGAAAAGTATCTGTATCTTTCAGTTGGAAAACCTGTAAGATGTTTTCTTATGCTTTTGCCTTTCAACTATATCCCTGAATCCAAGTAAAGTAGGATATTTAAGAATGCCATAAATGAAAGAAGGAAACAAATAGTCTAAGAAATAGAGAAGGATAGGAAGATATGAGAAACTGTGGACCCCTTCCACTGACTTCAAGAATTAATTAAAAATGTGATTAAGAGTATAAAGTGATTTTCAAAGTTTATTCTTTTGCTAAAAAAAACTCTAAATTTTATATTTTGGCTGAATGAATTTGGAATTGATTATGAGACATCCCAAAAGAGTACTTCAAATAGTTTGATTGACAGTTAATTTTGACATTATAACATACTGTAAAAATATTTTATTCTTTGCAAAACATGTTCTAGTATTTATGATTGTCTTCACAATATATTTATTGTACAATATTAGTTAATATTTTTATTCAAATACATGTGATTTTCATTTTATTTATCTTTCTCTTTTATAATTTCTAGTTCAAGATGAAATATTATAATTCAAAAAACTGACTCAATAAATAGGGTTAATGGCTTAGTGTCCCTCCTTTCAAGAATCCCACTGAAATGACATGCCTGTATGGACTGTGTTAAACTTCTCATCCATTTCCTGGACCAAGGTTTTTAAAAACACCTCCCAAGGTCTTAGTTCACCTCCAGCTAGAAAAACAGAAGATGGCCTTTGTTAAGATGAAAAAGTACAATACAAATTCTGTCATCATTAACAAAATAAAAGCAATATTAGCAATAAAAGTAGAGTTGACATGAACAATAGAAATGCTTGATTTATTTATGTATATTGGTTCACATTTGGTTGGACAGCTTTCCTTCACTCTCACCTCACTCCTCAAACTCCCAGTGACAGACCAGAAGGACCTGAAGCTGTTTCCTCTTCTGACTCTTTGAAAAGAAAATCAGTTAAACTGTTATTGATGGAGAGCTTGAGTCAGGGTTGAGAGGAAGAAGTGGGATCCCAGAGGGAAAGGAGTCATGTTAAAAATTTGAGAAGACTATTTTGAATTAAAGGAAGAATAAGGGGGCACAGAGAGAGGGAAACCCTTGATGTCAAAGGTAGATAACACTGTAGGCTGATGAGAATTGATGTGTACACTGAGGGAAAACTTTAAAAACAATAAAAAATTTTGCACCGTCCTCTGGATTCCATGTGTATACTTCGTCATGTTAAGTTGTGTCTTTCTCTTATGGAAATATACTGTACCTTGCTACATCAATTAGACCATGAGGAACACAGAAGAAGTACAAAAATAAAAGGAACTTGATAACAGAATTGGAAAATAAGAAGAAATGCCTGTAAGAAATAAGGATAGAGAATGATTTATGGAAGATGTAAAGCATATTGGAAGAGGTAATACCCATCAGGACCAATAAACCTATGATCATGTACTAAGATAAAAAGATTATAAGAAAATACTTTTCCATCAAAATCCACAAATAATTCTATAGTCAGAAGCAGAAACACTAGAGGCAAGAAGAGACTGTTTACCAGCTTAAAACACAGAACAACAGAGACTTCCATTCCTCTGCCCTACAGTTATCTGAGCAGAGCAGAGCTGAGACCAGAGCAGCAAAGCAGTGACTCTGGAAACAGTATGGCAACAGGAGAGGTATTAAACTACCACATCTAGAAGATACAATCATAATGGGATTGCTTCCTATAATCAGAAATTTATTTACCACAAATACAAGAAGACACTATATTCCATTTGATCTGAGGATTAACACATTAATTTTGTTTAAAATTAGTTTTAACATATGTTAATTTTAAAATATGAACAACCAATTATCACCAAACACCTGAAGAAAATAAGCAACATTTAAGAGTAGTATCAAAAAAGAACTATTATCCCTAACAGTTTTCTAAAGGAAACATTTCAAAATTAAAATTAGAATAATCAATATTGAAAGAAATATTGGAGAGTTAAAACATCAATTTCATTCTTTAGGAAGTATAGGTTGCTAGGACAATGTAAATGTTCTAGGGAAAAGATAAATGCCAAAATGAAATTAAAGAAAACATTAATTGAAGATCATACTTAAAATGGCTGGGGGTAAAATTAGGGAAATGGAAGTCTTTAATACAAAAATTGAAAAGATGCCTTGCAAAGTTCATCCTACTTATGATATTTTTCCTATTTATCAGTCATGTGAGAAATACATGGCAAATATATTTACCAACTATTAAGTGCAGTCATGATTCCCAACTGGTTATGTATATTTTCACAACACATTTGAGTAAGATTATACCACTATTTTACAGATGGAAATACAGAAGCTTAGAAACACTAATAGTTATCTTCAAGTCATTCAGATAAGAGATGGGCCACCATCCTGCCTCTCAGAATCCTAAAGTATTCAGGGATTTGGATACTCTACCTTCATCACGTATAAATTCTGGGGTCCTGGATGCAAATAACAATTAGAAGTCCAAATAAGCATACCATATTGTATCAAAATTTTCAAGGAAGAGAATTCAAGTCTCTAAAACACATAAATGTAATACAGTAACAAACATTTTAGAATTAACTTCCTAACTGTTGGTTTAATAGCACCTTAATATCTACTATAGCTATATTTGCCAAAACTGGGAATCATAATAAACCATACAAATAAGACAACAACTATTCTCTTATTAATGACTATGTAACTTCTATTACTGTTGGTGGTAATTTTGAAGTCATACATTCTCAGTGAAAAAATCTTTGTTTTATAAGTTTGTAGGCAGTTCTTGACATGATTTTGGGTTTGACAATGGTAATCTTACTATTCTTTACTCTTTTTAAAAGTTACTTCCCTTTGTTGGTTTTGTGGCCAGAAGTTAAACTAGAGTGGCAGAAGAAATATGTTTTATATATGAAAATTGTCTTAAAAATATAATTTTTGTTCTAGTGTTATCTGAACAACTCACTGCTCTTTCACTATCCATTATTAAACAACAAAAATTTAGCTTTAGGGTATGTTTTTTTTTCAAACAGAAAGGAGAGAATTTAAAAGTTAGGTTATAAATATTCAATATATTCCAACTACTAATGAATATGTTAACTTTTTTCATAGATATTTAATCATTTTGAAATCATTTAAAAAATAATGAAGTTCCAAGTAGAAAAAAAAATAATGCTTCCCTGTTGTTTCCTTGTCTATCAAAATTTATTTTTTTTGAAATTTCAATTTTTTATTGAGGCACAGTTGATTTACAATATTATATTAGTTTCAGGTGTTCAGTAATTCAAAATTCGTATGAATTATACTCCATTTAAAGTTACTATAAAATATTGGCTATATTCCCTGTGTTGCAAAATATATTCTTGTAGCTGATTTATTTTATACATTGTACTTTGTACTTCTTAACCCCCTACACTTATCATGTCCCTTGTCTCTTGCCACTCTCCTCTGGTAACCACTAGTTTGCTCTCTATATCTGTGAGTCTGTTTCTGTTTTGTTGTATTCATTTGTTTATTTTTTAGATTCCATATATAAGTGATAACATGACAGTATTTGTCTTTATCTGACTTATTTCACTAAGAATGATACCCTCCAGTTTCATCCATGTTGTTGAAAATGACAAATTTCACTTTTTTATGGCTAAGTAGTATTCCATTATCTATATATCTGTATATTTCACATCTTCTTTATTTGTTCATCTGTTGATGGGCATTTAGATTGCTTCCATTTCATAGCTGTTGTAAATAATGTTGCTATGAACATTGGGGTGCATGTATCTTTTCAAATTACTGTTTTCCTTTTTTTTGGATATATGCCCAGGGGTCGAATTGCTGGATCATATGATAGTTCTATTTCTAGTTTTTTGAGAACCCTTCACACTGTTTTCCACAGTGGCCATATCAATTAACATTTCTACTAACAGTGTACAAGTGTTCCCTTTCCTCCACATCCTCACCAACATTTAATATTTGTGGTCTTTTTGATGATAGCCATTCTGACAGGTGTAAGGTGGTATCTCATTGTGGTTTTGATTTTCATTTATCTGATGATTAGTGTTGTTGAGCATATTTTTATGTGCCTGTTGCCCATCTGTATGTATTCTTTGGAAATACGTCTATTCAGGTATCCTGCCCATTTTTTAATTGGTTATTTTTTTATATTTAGTTGTATAAGCTATTTATATATTTTGGATATTAACTCCTTATTGGATATATCATCTGCAAATATTTCTCTCAGTCAGTAGGTTATCTTTTCATTTTGTCCATGGGTTTCTTTGCTGTGCAAAAGCTTTTAAGTTTAATTAGGTCCCATCTGTTTATTTTTGCTTTTGTTTCATTTGCTTTAGGAGACAGATTTAAAAAAATATTGCTATAATTTATATCAAAGAGTATTCTGCCTATGTTTCCTTCTAGGAATTTTATGGTTTCTAGTCTTACACTTAGGTCTTTAATCCATTTTGAGTTTATTTTTGTATATGGTTTTAGAGAATGTTCTACTTTCATTCTTTTACATATAGCCATCCAGTTTTCCCAGCACCATTTATTGAAGTGACTGTCTTTTCCCCATTGTATATTCTCACCTCTTTTGTCATAGATTAATTGACCATAAGTGCATTGGTATATTTCTGGACTCTATTCTGCTCCATTGAACTATTTGTCTGGTTCTATACCAGTACCATACTATTTTGATTACTGTACCTTTGTGGTATAGTCTGAAGTCAGGGAGCATGATACTTCCAGCTCTGTTCTTCTTTCTCAAGATTGTTTTGGCTATTTGGGCTCTTTTGTGTTTCCATACAGATTTTGAAATGATTTATTCTAGTTCTGTGGAAAATGTCATTGGTATTTTTATAGGGATTGCATAGAATCTGTAGATTGCTTTGGGTAGTATGGTCACTTTAACAATATTAATTATTCCACTCCATGAACACAGTATATCTTTTCATCTGTTTGTGTCATCTTCAATTTCTTTCATCAGTTTCTTATAGTTTTCAGAGTACATGGTCTTTTACCTGCTGAGTTAGATTTATTCCTAGATATCTTATTCTTTTTTCATGAAATTAAAAATGGAATTGTTTCTCAACTTCTCTTTCTGATAGTTCTTTGTTAGTTTATAGAAATGCAACAGATTTCTGTATATTAATTTTGTATCCTGCAACTTTACTGAATTTATGGATGAACTCTAGTAATTTTTGGTGGTGTCTTTAGGATTTTCTATGTATAGTATCATGTTATCTGCAAACAGTGACAGCTTTACTTCTTCCTTTACAATTTGGATTCCTTTTATTTCTTTTCTTGTCTGATTTCTGTGGCTAGGACTTCCAATACTATGTTGAATAAAAGTGGCTAGAGTGGGCATCATTGTCTTGTTCCTCATCTTAGAGCAAGTGCTTTCAGCTTTTCACCATTGAGTTTGATGTCAGGTGTGGGTTTATTATATGTGGGCTTTTTATGTTGAAGTATGTTCTCTCTATACCCACTTTGTGAAAGTTTTTATAATAACTAGATGTTGAATTTTGTCAAAAGCTCTTTCTGTATCTACTGAGATGATCATATGGTTTTTATTCTTCAGTTTGTCAGTGTGGTGTATCACATTGATTGATCTGAGGATATTGAGGCATCCTTGCATCTCTGGGTTAAATTCCACTTGATCATGGTGTATGAACCTTTTAATATATTTTTGAATTTGGTTTGCTAATATATTTTGAAGATTTTGCTCTTTGTTCATCAGTGATATTGGCCTATGATCTGTGTGTGTGTGTGTGTGTGTGTGTGTGTGTGATATATTTGGTTTTGGTATCAAAGTGATGCTAGCCTCCTAGAAAGAGTTCAGAAGTGTTCCTTCCTCTGCAAGTTTTTGGAGTAGTTTGAGAAAGATAGATGTTCACTTTTCTTTAAATGTTTGGTAGGATTCACCTATGAAGCCATCTGGTCCTGGACTTTTGTTTGTTGGGAGTTCTTTTTTTTAAAAAATTACTGATTCAATTATTACTGGTAACTGGCTATTCATATTTTCTATTTCTTCCTGGTTCATTCTTGGAAGAAAGTATGTTTCTAGGAATTTTTTCAGTTCTTCTAGGTTGATTTTTGATTAAAAAATGTTTTTATCTTAAAAGCTTTTAGAAATAAGAGAACAAAACACCTATCCAAAAACAAGGAGAAGCTCTGGATTTTTGTCAAAAGAGTTGTTGACTAAATCACAATGCCTGTATTATGGGAATAATTTACTTCTTTGTTCTGTTATTGAGAGTACATAATTTTCCCACTTGAAAAGATGGAGATTGTACATTTGTTCAGGGAGGACTCGAGACTTTGAAGAGGGATGCATATGAAATTAATATTTTTGGGATACCTGTACAATATAACTGCTGGGCATTATATTTTTTCAAATCATATAATATAACATCCTGAAAGACGTGGATATATAATTCTTACTTTACAGATAACAAACAAAAATACAGTGAAAAACTAAGAGAACCAGCTGGTTAGTGGCAGGGTTCAAAAGCTCCAAAATGCATCCATCCCAACTCACTCAGAAGCACAAGAGTCTTTGTGCAATAACTAAATTCTATGCCAGAAATTTTATTTTGGGAACAAAAAAAGAAATAAGAAATAAGCTACTGTGATGGCAAACTGTAGAACATTCCTGCTTTTTGTAGATTGGGTGAGTGAATCTCTCCTGTAAAATCAGAATCTGTCAGTCATCTCTGCTTGAGGACAAATTTAACAGGCCATAAATGCCAGAGCAGGATAAAGAGAATAAGTGGGAGAACTGCTCTTGGCAGTCTTAACAAGCTCTGATCAATTGATTTATGTAGAAAATCCAATTAGACCTGGCTGACCAGAGCTCCATTGACATCAGAATGAAGCCAATTGTGAGAAGAGGCTGTTGTTAGCATCCCCCTTGGCCAAGCGAATTGATCAATATTTAAACCCCCTTTGGTTTAGATCCTATAATAAATATACTAACGTTACTTCTCCACACATATTAAAGACAAGCCCATGAAAAAACACATAACAAAGACTTGGTTGGTAAAAATAATCATGTGATTTTGCATACATGTATAAATTACAAGCTAATTTATACATGTTTAAGTTACAAGCTATTATTTTTCTTAATCAAATTTTCTGAATAAATCTAAATGTTACATCCAATTCTGTGGAAAAGACTTAAAAATAGTGAAAGAGCATCTTCTTATCATCCCCATTTCCTGTTTTGTCACCAGAATTCCAAAAAATTTCACAAATTATTTTAAAAATTATTTAACACAGTGGTTAAAAACTAGATGTCCTCACAAACTTTAAATTGAACCTACTTAAGTTAATTTATTTTTTTACTATTTTAGATATGCCGTTTTTACATACATTCCTAATAAAATCCTGTCATAAATTCCAAATTTAATATATACTAAATGAACATATGAAAAAAGTGTCTACAGACTCTTTTAATTTGATTCTGCTGTTCTTTGACCCATGAGCATTAGTGGTCGCTGAGTTACTGCCTCATGAAGAATGTCATTTAGCTCTGTCTTCCATACAGACTCAAAACAAAATTAGGTTCATCCTAATTAAGCTTTTATACTACAAACTAAATTTAGTAACGTTCATATAGTGAACTTTTAGTGAGCTTGGTCAAACACAAACCTAACATTAACCGTATCTGGGTGTATCCTCCCTATAGCATTAAAATTATATATTTCATAGCAGAAGCTAGTGAAACCACCAGAAAGTACATTTGCACAATTGGTATAAAAGAGAGAAATAATACTTCAGGTTCTTGTCCTCAGATCAGCTCACTTTCCAGTATTCTACATTTGACACTATATTTTTTATTTGGCTCTGCCAGGCTTATATGTTCTTTAAATGTTTAAAAGAACAACAAAGCAGAGTTAATTCTGTCCTTATCTAGGAACCATTGTATTTTGTAGCATATAATCAGGTTTCTTTAGGTTTGTTTTTCTTGTTTAGATTTAAACTTGGTCATTCATTTGTTCACAGGGACCAGTATAGTGCTTGGCACAAGGTATATGTTTAAATTAATGAGCAATACGTCTAAGAAAAATATGCTATTTACAGATGTGTATCTATATATTTCAGCCCCAAAGAACGTAAACTACATTAAAAATAGAGCATGTGACATTTGAAATTTTTCTTTATAGCAGGCACATAGAAATTGACATAATAAGCTCTCAAATATTGTTGAAGGAACAATTAAATTAATAAAGGATATTCATTGTCTACAAAAGATCACAACTATTTTACAAAATTACATTGTGAGGAAAAATTACTTGGGCGCTTATAGAGCCATAGCAATCTATTATCCGCACTTGAGCTTGAACATTTTCTTCTTCTCTAGGATCTCATTTATAAAACAGGTTTCAAATATAGTGAAATGTTATTCTAATGGTCCCCTTAAAATGTTTTGAAATCTAGGACCTTTTAATCCACTCAAGAATTCCATGAAGAATTCAAAGTTGTTCAGGAGTAGAATTTGTACAGTGATAAAATGTACAAGTTGAGCTGTGCACATGAGCATGTGAGAACACTTTAGAAGAAGAAACTTCATGAACCCAGTGAACCTTTTTATCAGATCAATTCTGTGAAGGCTTTTGCTATGTTGCAGCTAATAGGACTTTCACCATGCGTCATTAAGAATTGCTGAAGACTAACGGAACCAAACAGAGGAAAAAGTACTGCTCTCTTCACAAGTGGCTGAGACATGGTCCCTTCTTGATAAAAGCGTAATTTAATTCATACTAATAGATGAAAAGTAAGAGTAAAGCCATAGACTCTAGGTTGTAGGCTACGCAAAAAAATGAGAGGAAAACATTTTCCCCCAAAGGAACTTTATGAGTCATGATTTATTTCCAAACTAGTGTGAGTAACTAAGTGCAAATGGTGGATTATTCTCCTGTGGACTGTGAATAATACCTTCTGAGTGGCTTTCTGATTCCCAGGAAAACAGTCACTAGATCCTCAGCATACATCAAAACACAACCAAAGCTAAAGAAAAAAAAAAAAAAAGGAGGCGGGGTGCAGAATGTAAAAAAGTAGAAAAAAAGGAATGCATTGCTAAGAACAGAGTGAAAAAAATAAAGAATGACAATGCACACCAAATATTACATTAAGCTTTTCCCCCAGTATTTCTTCACATGAATTTTGTTGATAACTAGTATATTTTATGGCATGTGCCATATTTCTGAACATTATTCATGGTATAATATGAGACTTAGTAGAGAGTCTTTCTATAAAATTAATAAGTATTGCAAAAATTCCAAAATTCCTAAAATATCTTATTTTACATGCTTGATCTCATCAAAAACAATCATACCAATTTAATATTAGGTGTAACTAGAAAGGAAGAATTCTGGCAAAGAAAGCATTTTGTAAGAGTTTTGTTTTGTTTTTATTGATACTTCCTGATATGCCCACTCTAGATACAAAAATTTTGTCTGCATTATAACCCCTGAATTAGCCAGCTACACTAAGTAAAACTAACAGTGTTCTTTTATTTTGACTCTATTGAGACAAAGAACTAGTTAAGTATAACAATAAGTAAAATACTATATGTATAGTATGTATACATTCAATTTATTATATTGGTAAATTAACCTAATAACATACAGCTTTGGGAATCCACATAGAATTTGTTCTACATTTTCAGTGACTGATGGTAACGTGATTTTCAAAGTTTGTGTAATAGAAAAAGGTTTCTATAAGTGAAAAAGTCATGACATAGTAATTCACTTATGAAAGACACATTTTAAGTTACTTTTTTTCCATTTATTAAAGCTGGTTTAGTCACAGTTAGAGTGAGACTGTGAACTCAAACATCTGAATTCAATGAAGTCATGTTAATAAAATTCATATAGCTTATATAAAATCAACTGGAAGCCCAGGAACTTTGGGGTCACATGAAGCAGCTTAAACAGTCCACTGTCTTTCCCAGCTTCGAGAATTTATGGTACCTTTCTGTCAATGTGTTCACACCCCAGCTGGACAGCTTGAGACATGAGCTGATGAATACACAAGTGGCCTTTCTCTAAAGGAGGGCCAGACAGCTGGCAGGGTCACTGTGCCTTTGACATCACACTCAAGAAGACTGCTCTTCTGTTCAAATCCCATCCATGTACCTTCAAACAAGCTACTATATTAAGATCAACTATAGTGTATTTCATAACAGCCAGGAAAGATAATAATAAACCATAAACTAAATATAAAGTGTGCTTCTGTTAATAAATCAGAATTCCTACCTAATTCCTAAATCCTTAGATAGAAAAAAAAAAGAGTGTAATCTGCTCTGGTCAGAGATTTTTTTATTTGATTTTATTTATTTTTTATACAGCTGGTTCTTATTACTTATCTGTTTTATACACATTAGTGTATACATGTCAATCCCAATCTCCCAATTCATCACACGCACACACACACACCCTGCCACTTTCCCCCCTTGGTGTCCATACGTTTGTTCTCTACGTGGATGGATCTAGAGACTGTCATACAGAGTGAAGTAAGTCAGAAAGAGAAAAACAAATATCGTATATTAACACATATATGTGGAACCTAGAAAATGGAACAGATGAATAGGTTTGCAGGGCAGAAATAGAGACACTTTTTTTTTAATGCTTTCAGTAATTGCTTAACTTTTCTGTGATTCTGGGTTCAAAGAAATAATTATCGATATTTCTTTAAACAAAAGCATTCAATCAAAATTCCTGTTTTAAATGCAGAATTTATCTAACTGTATTGCTAAAGAGTGAAGCTTCCTCTAATTTGCTCAGAAAAGAAAGTGACTTTTGCTTTATGTATGTAACTGTGCAACTTCGTGGCTGAGTCCATTCTTCACTGATTATGTTTTTACTTTCATGCAAAAGTAAGAGGCAGGTTTTAAATTCCTTTTGTTTCAGGGGAATAATATAACCTCCAGGTAGGGACTTAGCTGAACTCAAATCTATACATGACCATAAATATGGTTATTAACTGTGTAACATTATGCATATAATTCCTGGTTGCTACAGCTTGGTATTTTACAATTTCTGTAGGATGGTGATCTTAGACTTTGGAGATTTTGAACCACTTAGAAAAATGAGGAGCCAGGGGGTCACATAAAGTTGCACTTTTTCTGAGTTAGTATATTATAAACAAAAATGAAAGTCATTTATTTATCACCAATAGGTCATAAAAGAAATATCAAAAAATTAGAAATAGCAATTTCAGAATAATGACAATTTTTCAAATAATCAAGATTAATTTTTAAGAAGTGCTCTGTACATCAGCATCCTTGTTTCTCTAGCTTTTATGGGAACTTCATCATGGATTGGCACTTTTCCTGACAGTCAGGAATTTGGGTACCATGGTCTTGGTTTCTGATATAATCACAAATATTGAATACTTCACATATTACAGCCTTAAACATACACAGGCATTACCTGGCATCATTTATTAAATTTGATTTTTGCATAGGAGATGTTTTTACATTCTATGTCATAACTGTAATTTTTGGAAAATTAAGCAAGCATTGTTTAATAATTTTTTTCTGTTGCTAAACATATGACTCTATCCTCTTATATTTTGGAATTTTGACTTTGTGTAATATTATGTTTAAGAGAATTAATATAAATTTAACAAAATTACTCAGAGTAACTGCTTTTAATGATTCATTAGATAAGTAAATCCAAGTAAGAAATAATTCGAGATTGCAATTTATGGCAAGATCTAGAACTAAACTTATTGATTTAGTGAAACACTTCATGAGGAAGACACATTGAGAAGACACATCCAAACCTTAACCTTTTTATAGTCTATGGCCAACCATTTCTATTATTTTCTTACAGATACTTTCAGTGTTCTTTTGCAGATATAAGCAACATGTATGCTACATACTTTATATTTTGACCATTTTACCAAAACTAGAAATTACAGACTTTCTTGTATGCCTTGATTTGCCTTCAAGAAATATCTTGAAGATATTTCTATATATCAGTGCTACACAATAATTATTCTATCTCTTTTCATTTTCTTTTTTTAACATCTGTATTGGAGTATAATTGCTTTACAATGGTGTGTTATCTATCTCTTTTCAACGTTTAATAGAGTATAACAAACTTCAGTATGACCTTAAATATTTAATGCAAATGAAGTCATCAATTTGATGTTATTGTTTGACAACATATATATTGGACACGTGTTTAACAGTTAAATGTTCACAGGTTACTTCATTTACTTATCAGTCTAGGAGGGGTGTTTCAAATATACTATGGTAGGAAGAGTTTACTTGTTTTTTAAGGTGAAAAACGACTTCTCATTATACAGTTACTCAGTATTCCCAGTAAACCCCTATTAAGTGTACACTGGAAGCATTGACTCAGGAGCTCTGTAGAGCTTGCCAGTAATAATGAGTAAACACAGATATATTATATTAAAATAAATGGAAATAACTAAGACAAACTAATAAGTTTAACTGTTTTGAAACCCTACATATCATTTTATTTAGACTAATGATTTCACATTTACTCAGAACATACACCCTATTTATAAAGCCTTTCCATATTTATATCACTGTTTCCCATTAACAGTCCAGAAGACATAGATAGTAGATTCATAGCTGGAATGATTATAGCTTATTGTTTGTGAGATTAGACTCTGCATCTGATATAGCTTAGTTGTATTCCAGGAAAGTCAAACAAGAGCTGTAGAACTTGGAGGAAATGTATCCCTTCTTAAGTCAGGAAGAAAAAGACAAATACAATATGATATCACTTGTATGTGGTATCTAAAATGTGACAGAAATGAACCTATCTACGAAACAGAAAGAGACACACAGACTTAAAGAACAGACTTGTGGTTGCCAAGGGGCAGGGGATTTTGAATATACCAATATGAGTTCTGTTAGACCCCTTGGGAAAGTAAACCATTTATCCAAGATCTCATGACTTCAGTGTACTATATTGTATCACAATTGCCTGTGAACCTTAATGGAGTTTCTTAAATGTGCACCCAAGGGCATATGCCAAAGTACTTAGATGTGCATTGCACTATTTATTCAAAATTCTCTGTCCATAGATCCACTATCAGTCACATATATCCAGGAAAAATATTGATTCATTTCTATTATTTTATATTTTGTAAAACAAATTAATAATAATAATATTGCTATTCCTTATCCTGCCCCTCCTTCATTTGATCCTTGCCATTATACAGCCTTTGAATCTCACTTCAAACTCTCTTCCAAAACTCCCTAGGTATAACTTCACCATCCACTGTAATTACAATATCCACTTAATTCATCTTCATTCTAACTCATGATTTTGACTTAATAAAATTACATTGTTTGCATATATTTTCATAAGACTTGCTTGATTAGATTTGCATTGTCATTACAGTCATTTTCTAAAGGGAGAGGGAGCTGAAGTCTGGCAGAACTAGGTTAGAATCTCTCTTCCACTTACTAGCTGAGTGACCATAGGCAAGGTATTTCAGCTTATTGACAGTTGGAGTCCTCATCTGTAAAATGAGGCATTTTGTCTCAACTCTTATCACTGTTGTAAATATTAAATAAGATGATGCATATTAAGATCCCTATACAGCTCATGAACATAGAAGACCCTTGGTACATAGTAATTATTACAACTATTCATACAATTATTTTCTGAAGTGGTTGCATTTTTCAATTATTGGTGTGGGACTGATATATCTTGTTAGGCTAAAGAGCTCCTTTCAGAAATGACCTAACTAGAAAAGATGAAGAGTGAGTGCAAAGGAAACAAGCAGATGGGAATATTGGAAATTTATGTTGGAAGTGTTTTATTATGTGCCATGTTGCTAGTAGCACAGAAAACTCAAATATATGCTCCCTATTAGAATTACTGTATAGAGCTTTTAAGATGTTTACTTCTTGTTAACTTTTGATCGGTGTCTGTTTGTTTCTACTAAAATCAGAGATTTTACTCATAGAATAGAGAACGAAGCATCTTATTCACAGTATTTTTCCCTAGAATTGATTAAGTGATTGGTATTGGGTCTACTCTGAATAATATTTGAATCAACAGAATTCCATCATTTGAACTACTACACTGGGTTCACGTTTCAGTGGAGATGGAGTTAGCCTGCTATATGCAATTTCTCCCATTGATTACAACTAAAAACTCTAAATACATAAAGAAGTTACCTGAAGACTCTGAAAAACAAATAACAGCAGACAGATCGGGGTGGGAAGTCAAATCTTGAAGAATGATAAGCACCACCATGCCTTTTCCGATCTTCTCTACTTTATAGATCCTAGCTTTGACTTGAAAGTATTCGAATCCCATAAATGTTTGCAGGCCCAGGCAGTAAAAACTCTGAAAGAAATAATCTCTTTCTATCCAGAAGTCTGAGGGAAAAGGCCTCTGTGAGACACTGAGTGCAGTGTAGGGAGGAATTCCTTGTTTTCCTTATCTCTCTCTCCAAACACCACCCAAGAATGCCCAGTGTCAAAATCCCACTGATTTTGCATCAGGGATGGTCAAAGTGCATCTGTGCTGACACCTAAATTCTTTCTATCTGGCAAGAAAAGCTAGGAAATGGGGTCTTGTGGTCTGAAGAGTATGGAGGGAAATGTCTGTTATTTTTTCTCCTACTTTTCTCTTGCTGCTTCCCCCTGAGAGGGAAATCAGTTACAAATGAATGTCCACAATCATGTAAGAGGATAAAAATCCTGAGCTAAATCACTATTTCTGACCAAAGTCACCAGGAAAAGAGGCCTCTGTCAACTGGAGAGCCTGGAGAGGAAGGAGCAAGGAACTGAAAAGTGGGATATGCTGAATCTTCACCTGAGCGGACCCCAGTCTCCAGCTTACCCCTGAGCTGCACATGCACCGAACAGGTCACTAGTAACAAAGCAGAGGTTTTGAGCACCCGAATACAGTATAACACCACTCAAGTCTGCCCAAAAAGAACAATATGCTTGTGCATAAAACAAACCTTACTAAGAAGATTTAAGTCACACAAAGTACGCCATCTGTCATTAGCAGAATTAAACCAAAGGTCAGTTATTCAAAGATATCTAGAAAACTCCAAATATTTGGAAATTAAACAATGTACCTCTAAATAATCTATGGATAAAAAAGTAATCCTCAAACAATATAAGAAAATATTTTTAACTAAAAGAACATAAAAATAAAATATACCAAAATTTGTGGCATTTAGGGTTAAAAGTGTGCTTAAATGTAAATGGATGCTAGTAAATTCCTACATTAGAAATGAAGTTCTCAAAGACATAACCAAGATTTCACCTTTAGAAAACTAGTACAAAAAGAGTAACTCAGCTCAAACTGAGCAGAAAGAAAAATATTAATGAAGGTAAGAGCAGAAATCAATCAAGGAAATTGAAAACAAAACAAAAAATATTGAGAAAAATTAATGGAACCCAAAACTGCTTAAGTAGCAAGTCATGGTTTTTGACATCATGGAATAACAAAAACAAAAAAATAGTAATTATACAAGTGAATAAAATTATTGCAAGAGACACGGAATAGAAGTGATGGTGGAGTTACTCCATTAAGTATGGTGTTGAGAAAGAGCTCTTATTGATTTTCACCACATTGGCCAAATCTCAACAGAGAGAGAGCTCATTAAAGAGAAAGAAGATCGGTTGCTTTGGGAATGAGGAGGAGAATGCAGCATATATAAAGTTCCTGAAGCAGGAGAGAGTGTAGTTTGTACAAGAGTATCAGGATTAGAGGTTTTTGAGCAATAGGGATCTTAGTACAAGCCATGGAAATCATGCATTTACGTTTTTATTAAAAAATACTTATTGGGTGCTACTATTGTTTTAGGTGTTAGGATTAGAGTAGTAATAAAAAGTTTCAAAGCAATTGCCCTCATTGAGCTCTCAAGTTTATGGGGAACACAATAAACAAATAACAGTAAATATATAAATTGTCCGATGGTTAAAAGTGCTATGGAGAAAGTGAAGTAGATTAAAGAGAGAGGGATTTGAGGGAGGAGTGAAGATTGCCTTTTTAGGGTAAGTGGTAAAGGAAGGCCTTTTTGATGAGGTAAACTTTCAGCAGAGATCAGAGAGAAGAGGAGTTAGCCATAAAGATAACTGGTTGAAAAAGATTCAATGCAGAGCAAACAGCAAGTGTAAATGTCTTGTGGTCTTCTCCAAAGAAGATATACAGATTGCCAACAAACACATGAAAGGATGCTCAACATCACTAATCATTAGAGAAATGCAAATCAAAACTATAATGAGGCATCACCTCACACCAGTCAGAATGGCCATCATCAAAAAATCTACAAACAATAAATGCTGGAGAGGGTGTGGAGAAAAGGGAACACTCTTACACTGTTGGTGGGAATGTAAATTGATACAGTCGCTATGGAGAACAGTATGGAGGTTCCATAAAAAACTAAAAATAGAACTACCATATGACCCAGCAATCCCACTACTGGGCATATACCCTGAGAAAACCATAATTCAAAAAGAGTCATGTAGCACAATGTTCATTGCAACTCTATTTTCAATAGCCAGGACATGGAAGCAACCTAAGTGTCCATCGACAGATGAATGGATAAAGAAGATGTGGCACATATATAGAATGGAATATTACTCAGCCATAAAAAGAAATGAAATTGAGTTATTTGTAGTGAGGCAGATGGACCTAGAGTCTGTCATACAGAGTGAAATAAGTCAGAAAGAGAAAAGCAAATACCATATGCCAACACATATATATGGAATCTCAAAAAAAAAAAAAAAGGTTCTGAAGATCTTAGGGGCAGGACAGGAAGATGTAGACGTAGAGAATGGACTTGAGCACATGGGGAGGGGGAAGCGTAAGCTGGGATGAAGTGAGAGAGTGGGATGGACGTATATACACTACCAAATGTAAAATAGATAGCTAGTGGGAAGCAGCCACATAGCACAGAGAGATCAGCTTGGTGCTTTGTGTCCACCTAGAGCAGTGGGATAGGGAGGGTGGGAGGGAGATGCAAGAGGGAAGGGATATGGGGATATACTTATGCATACAGCTGATTCACTTTGTTATACAGCAGAAACTAACACACCATTGTAAAGCAACTATACTCCAATAAAGATGTTAAAAAATTGTCTTATATATACACTAATATGTATAAAATGGAGAACTAATAAGAACCTGCTGTATCAAAAAATAAATAAAATAAAATTCAAAAAATAATGTCTTGTGGTCAGAGGTGGTTGGTGTATTTGGGGAGCAGTAAGGAGTTGAACGTGGCTGTAGGAGGATGAACCAGAGGGAGCAGAGGAAAACAGCCAGATCACAAAGGGCCAACCAAGTGGGCCATGCTGACTATGGCTTTTACTCTAACTGGGCAGGATTTCCAGTGGAGAAGTGATACAATTCGAGTTACATTTTAAATGGCTCTTTCTGGTTGCTATGTGGAGAACAGATAGGGGCGGCAGTGAGAAAAAGGGAATCACGCTGGAGTGGGCTCAATGGGAAATGGAAGGAGAAGAATGGAGACAGCTGGTTTCAACAACTCTTAAGATCATTTTACTATTAAGGGGAAAGGAGAAACGGGACAGCAGCTAGAAAGGTATATGTTTTGAAGGGAAGCCATTATTATTATTTTCAGATGTATAATATGTCAGCAAATGTGTGTGTTTAGAGAAAGGATCCATAGATCTGGAAATACTGATGATGCAGAATATGAGGAGGAGTACTACTGTAGTTCAGAATCCAGTTGTTGTCAGGAGTGGAGGTGTTGGCTGGAAATACAGGCCTGGGGGGTATTTGCTTGGTTACAGAAGGGAACATAGATGTAGCTGGCTTGTCTGATCTGGTGTAGGGAATGTGTGAAATGTCTTTTCTGACTGCTTCTACGTCTGTGTTTTTCCTTATGGAATTGGTAATAAATTCATCTGCTAAGATTAAAGTGCATGGAAGAGATTTTGGAAAACCAAGGTAAGAGGAAATAATGTAAAAATTATTGTTTAGAAAAGTTAGGAAATTTGGTAATGAAATACAGTACACATGTGTTTGCAGATATAAATAAAACAGAGGCTTTGACATCAATATTCCTGGTTATATCCTGACTCTACCCTTAGTAAGTGTCTGGCCCTGGGCTAACTACTTAAGATTTCTACGTCTCGGTTTCTTAATGTATAACATGGAGCGAAAAATAGTATCTATATCACAACGTATCCTGAGGATTAAATGAACTACCCTCCTTCCCCCTACACACAATTTTAGAATAGTTCCTGACATATATGATGTGCTCAATAGATAAGTTTTTATTGTAATAATGCTTACTAGTTCTATAATGCTTTTTCCCTCTATGTTCCAAAGCATTTCCAAACTCACTATTTGTTTTAAATTGAACCCCTGGATAAATGGATATAAAATTAGTCAGCGTTCTCCAGAGACCCAGGGAAGAGTTGATGTCGCAGTCTCAAGTCCAAAGGCAGCCTGGAGGCAGAATTCCTTCTTCAGGGGATCTCAGTCTTTTCTTTCAAGACCTTCAACTGATTGGATGAGGCCCATGCATATTCTAGAAATAATCTTCTTTATGCACAGTCTACTGATTAAAATGTTAGTAAAATCTAAAGAACACTTTTATCATAACATCTAGACCGGTGTTTGACCAAAAACTGGGTGCCATGGCTTAGCCAAGTTGACACATGAAATTAATCATTATAAAATAGAAGGCTAGAATCTAGGTCTTCCAGTTCTTATTTTGCTCTTTTCCCTAATACAGGGCATTTAGAATGCAGATTTGGGCTTTCTTATCATTTCACAGAAATATTTCTAGCAAATTTTCACTTCAACAAAATTTTAATAGAACTATCAGAGAAGGTCAGTGTAGTTGGAAGGATGTGGAAATTCAAACAAACAAATGACACACAAAAAAACTATCAACAAGGAACTGTTATTTTACATCATGTAATCCCCACCTCAAACTTTAAAATTTTGGTATTAGTAGCTCCATATTGTAGACAAGGAAGTGGATACTAAGACAGGTTATGATATATGCTCTAGAGCACACACGACAAGTGTGGGATTCAAAGGCAGAAATCTGTGATTTCAGAATCTGAGCTCTTTCAATTTTAAAATGTTTTGTCTCCTGTAGGAACTGCTAAATAAGATGCAGGTTTGAGTTCAGGCTCTGCTGCTGGTTGACTGTACTACTGTGGTATGTCCCTTAACTGATACAATTACCAGTTTCCTTCTCTATAAATGATAATTTGCCCATTCTATCTGGTAGGATTTTTTGAGGTTCAGATGAAAAAAATTATGGGAAAGATTTTTTAAACTTTAAAACAGTCTTCATATATGAGTTTTTAACTATTAGCATGAGAAGGAAGATTAGCACTTCCCCTGGTGTACATTGTTCCAACGCATTGTTTTTAAAATGAAGCTACCTCACTATTTCTGATCTTGGAAACCCACATAATTTTAAAAATAGAGGGCCCCAGTGCTTTGAAATTTACACTGATTATTGTTACCTCTATTATATTGGGGAAAAAAGTAAAAATTAATTCGAGTTAAGGTTAGAAATGTTGACTACTTGATAAGAATTCAACTTTGCTTTCTATGAATGGAAACATTGAATTCAATCTCAAAGAAAAATACTAACAAAATACATTTTAATTTTGAAAGGCAGATCTTGTCAGCTGGATGCTTTTACTCTGCTGACACACAACTGCCACATAATACCTGAAGCAGAATTGGACTTACATGATTAATAGATACATCTCACAATCATTTCTATGGGATGGGGTTACAGGGCTCCAGTCATTTGGGATTTATTTAACCTCAGTTCTGTGACAGGCAAGCAAGAGCTGGAGTTATAGAGCTGCTAGAATTATGACAGAATTCTACAACTTACTTGAAGAGATTCCTTTTTTTAAAGTAACTTTCTTTTCCCCCAAATACAATAAATATCTCAGAGACTGTTCTTTATATTTGACTTCAATAATGAAATCCATAAAGTGCTAAATTAATAAAGTCATTCAGCAGTAGAAATTACAAGAACATTCTATTATTTGGGCTAATGATACTTTCTGT
Organism: Mesoplodon densirostris; assembly: GCF_025265405.1. NCBI lineage: Eukaryota > Metazoa > Chordata > Mammalia > Artiodactyla > Ziphiidae > Mesoplodon > Mesoplodon densirostris. Next base: position 25,384,046 of record NC_082663.1, read on the forward strand.
GGTCAAAACGTTTTGTCTATGTGAAGAAAATTAATTATTAGATATAATAATCTTCTTATTCTAATTATATTCCTTAAAATATAATTTAATCATTTTGATATAGTATTTCCAGTGCTGTGAAAATGAAAAGTTGGTAATAGATATTAGAATCTCATGCTTTTTTTCATTACTATATTTTACCTACAAAAATTGTATTTCATTTTCTGTTATATATTAAACAGATTAAACCATATTCAGTTTACACACACACACACACACACACACACACACACATATTTTAATACAGAATGAAAAAACTACAGTGTGATTTAAATTGGTCCGTCTGAGTAAACTCCAACAATATAACAAATTTGGGCTTCTTTTAAACTGTAAATTAACAAAAAACTGAATTTATCCTTGGTCATTTGGTCATCACTCCTCAAGGAAAAAATATCCCATAAGAACGTGGGTGACATTCTACTCTTACAAAAATTATTTTCTTTTTTAAAAAAATTTATTCTATTGTCCTATCTAAACAGAGTATTTTATATACTTTTAAGCTATGTTTTGTGTTTCATTTAGCTGTTTTTGTTTTTGTTATTGTTTTGTTTGTAGTATAGATGAGATTGTAGTATTTTTTTTTTTTGGTCTATTTTGGGTAAAGATGAAAATAATGGGTCCTATCTGATCTTCTCCACTAACTCCTACCTTACAGAATACATGCATCTCTGCAGTTCCTTTAGGGTTACATTACTAGGTATTTTATGTTAGCACTTATGTTCACCTGTTTCATGTCTTGAGATGGTTGGTGAGTCCTGTTCTCTATGACTTCGTTTTTTCACATTGGCTCTGAAGTCTAGTTTCTTGATTTGATCTGTTTTCCTTCCTTCTGCAGGCCAGTGTCTCATTTTATATATCTATATATCTATATATCTATAATCTATATATAGAGAGGGATATAGATATATATGATATATATAGATATATATTATATATGTATAACTAACAACATATATTAACTCTACTATATAATATATATATTACATATATATATGTAACTTTAATGGCAGTATCTACTCCTTATCCATGATAAGGAGGACTACAACGACTCTCCCAGCTCAAGCTCAGATAGGATTTACAGGCATTTACAGAGGCTACTGGTAGAACACATTCACATATTTGTCATGCTAACTAACACTCTTGAATTTTCATGACATGATTTTTCTAACTTTATAAATGGTTCAGTAATCAACCTAAAAGTAATCTCTGATTACTTGGTTCCTATTTTCAGAAGCAAACAGTCAAGTAGGGAATTGATAAACATAAATATAAATAATAGGAAATTCAGTGAAATATTTTCTAGTGATTGATTCATTTATAATTTTTATAACAGAAATGGATTACTTTTAATAGAGAATGAACTTAGGGGCAAAGAGCGATAGATATGTGTGCTAGCACAATAAGTAAAGTGTTATTCTATAAATGAGTAAAATGGTTGATAGACATTCGGTTGAACAGAAAATAAGCAATAAAGAAGTGTAGGTTACTTTTTGAAGTGTGTGGAGGAAAAAGTGGGGAAAAGATTGAAGAGAGAAGCTAATTAAACTAAATTATATTTATTTTTTAAGCGACAATATTAATAAACCAAGAATTTTTTGTAGGAAAAAGTTCCTGGATTTTAAACCCATGTTTTCCAATTCCTAGCTGTGTGACTCTCAGCTTGTTACATAACCACTGTTTAATTGTTTTTAGAGCGGGAAGAATAATATCCCCTCTTGGGTTGTTGTGAAGAATACTTGAGATAAAGTAAGTAAAATATTTGACACAGTTAATGACTCTAGTATGAACACAGGGGTAGATGGAATATCAAGGAAGTTAATGAAGATGATGAAGATGAAGTATTTTGCCCTTTACACTTTCAAAACCTTTCACAGCCTACAACATTCACTTAATATGACATAAAGTTTAGTTTTGTTTTTTATCCCTGTTTGTTGACACCCCTTCTTAACCTACTCCATTTCCACTGACCTGTGGGAGGTTCCTTGAACATAACAAGACCATTTTATGTCAATACCTCTTTAGTAGGTCTCAATATCTATTTCTTAGATGAACAAATAATCTAATAAAATATGTTAGATAATCTATACCTGGGATATTCTGTCTGTGCCTGAATATTTTGTTTTTTCTTGTTTATATTATCTAAAATTAAGTTTTTCACTAATTCCCTATAGTGCCTCAATTGTTCTAATTGTATTTTCTTGTTGCTCTTATAAGTCTCCCAAATAAAAATCTTCTCACTCTTTGTTACAGAAAGAATACTTGGTCCCCACAGGGTCAACACACATTTTATTCAGCATTTGGCCCTGAAAAAAGCATATTAGTTTATTTTAAGTTATTGAAATTCTATTCAGACCAATTTGGACCACAGAAAATAATGTTACATTGTACAACTGATGAAGGGGATGATAATCCTAACCCCAGGGAGGGTGGTGTTGCCGCTGTGACTCAATATTACCTAGAAATGGGAACTTGAATTCTGTCGTGACCTCAGCACTCAGACATCATTCTCTTGACTAACAGAGAAGCTTTCTTCTCATGGAGTGATAGGATTTCCAACAGGTTCAGAAGTTGATATTTTAAAACTTTTGCCTCCTATTTGGCAAAAAAATCAAGGAAAAGCTGATGTAAGCAATCATATCCAGTGTCAGGATCATGTAAGAACAAGAGGGTTGTTCAGGACTCATTTGGTTAGAGCTTGGAAGAAAGCAGTTGTCAGAATATGGAAAAATGAGGGATAAATTGGGCAGGTGTGTGTTGATCAGAAAACAAATAACATCCATCACAACAACAGACATATATGCATGCATTATTTCCTCTAATGTTAGCCCATGAAATTATTGATAGAAAGTATATTAGTTAACCAAGGGGGAAAGGGGTGGTGGTGGGATGAATTGGGAGATTGGGATTGACATATATACACTATTGGTACTATGTGTAAAATAAAACTAATGAGAAACTATTGTATAGCACAGGGAACTCTTCTCAATGCTCTGTGGTGACCTAAATGGGAAGGAAATCCGAAAAAGAGGGGCTATATGTATATGTATAGCTGATTCACTTTGCTGTACAGTAGAAACTAACACAGTATTGTAAAGCCACTATACTCCAATAATTTTTTTTAAAAAATAAAAAATAAAAAACTAGGATTAAGCAAACATGTAGGAAATTATATGCAATGCCATTGGTGTATATGTGCTGATGCATGGATTGAGTTCATTTGAAACAATGACTATAATGATGATGCAATTCTAATAGTATCTAGTAGTTAGTTGTGCCTACTTGTATATGATAACATTGAGCCTCACAGAGCTTATCTTTGCTCTCATATCAAACACGCACATATACACATTCACTAAGAATAACACTATCTTTTCAAAAATTCTGTGTTCTCTATTGCAGCTAGTTACCTAGGGTATTTATTTGGGCCCTCAGTATCTATAGTTACATCCTTAAACTCAAGAAAAAGCAACCACATTAACCACTGCATGTAATAAATGCAAGTTTAAGCTAAGTTTGTTAAAGTTAGTCTTACTAGGTATAGTAAGATAAAACCTTTTTGATTTTGTCAAGTGAGAATTTTAAAAATGTGTATATATATACTCATATTACACAATGTTTTTAATATTTCACTTTAGATATTTCAGTAGTTGGAGAGTTTTCATAGTACATTTGCACTTCTTTCCTCTGCTTCCAATTATGAGCTCTAGATTGCTTCTTTCAGGGAATGAAAAATCCTTCCCAGCACTTTGCTTTTTGCCCCTCTGTTTTATGACACATCTCACCTTGCTAAAAGACCAAATCCATATTTAAATACTAATGTGATAAAATATATTTATCAGGGAAAGAAAGTGATAGCCTTTATTTGAATTCAAATTGATGGAGACAATTCAAGTTTTATCTGGCATAAGAGAGCAGAGTTTGCAAATAATAAGTTGGAGGAGAATCTCCAAAGTATATTGGTGTATGCCAACTGGAGGCTGGATTTAAATAATTAGTGAAATCACTATTTGTGTGCTACAAATATGGTATGTTTTACTCTGCACATTACTGTTGCAGAGATCAAATCCAGAAAGCTTGTCTTCCAGAGACTTTCAGATCCACCGTCTTGACTGAGCTACAGGGAAATTTTACCTTCAGTTGAGAGTCAGAAGTGATGTTGGTAAAAGTGAATCATTATCTTTGAGGAAAAAAAATTAACAATCTCCTCATGGAAAAGCAAGACTTACTAATAAGCACAAAACTCTAGTCAGAGCCATTTTTTTTCTGTTTTTAATCACAGGATGTGGCATAATCTTTGTATAAGTCCACAGTGTTTTATCTTTACTTGGGTCCACTCAGGATGGGAGGGATCAGTAATGAGGTAACTCTGGGGAACTAGACACACGACACTATGACTCACCTAGACTTTCTTGGGGGAACAAAGAGTGTGCAGCATTTCCAACTAAGCAAAACTTGAGGCTATATGGAGCTCTACAAGGTAACCAAGATGGACCAGATATCTATCAAGTCCTGCCTGCAGTATCTCCTTGCAGCTGGATCATATCAAGAATGTTTTCAAGCTGGAAACATGGCTGCCAGCTATCAAATTAATTTCAGTATTTCCTCAGTTTAAAGAAATCAGTTTTTTCATAATTCTTGTGACTTGATGGAAATAAGTATGAAACATTTTTTATGCCAGCCTGTCCCTTTTAATCATTAGTTACATGGATTTAAAAATATTATAGTTTTTTCTATTTTTCCCACTTATTTCTTTACTTACATGTTGTATATACTCCCCTACTTGCAGTTTACAACGTTTTATTAAAATAATTAATCACACAAACACATCTCCATCCTGCATTTGCCTTAATAACTTGGTCTTTTTAGCCAGGACATGGACTGATTTTCAGAGCGTTATTTGGAAATAACTCAGAAAAAAAGAGATAAAGGTTAAAAATATTTTTGTGCCTTCTATATTTACACCACACATATAATTTTAGCACTCTTTTCTTCCATGACAACTTATGACATAAGCCAATCAATACTAGACTCATCACCCCTTCACTGTCTACTAAGAACTTTAGAAGAACTGTACTACACAATTGTGTATTGATCGATAAATAAATGGCAGATAGTTTGACTGGCAGTTTTCTCATTCTGTAAAAATTATAAAATGAATCTATAGGACCATACCTCACTGGAGAGTAGATAGTTAACCCTCTATGGTATACAAACAGAAAGTAGAACAGCAAGACCTAAGATTTCTCTTCATCAATAATTATATCCATTATAATTTGTAATAGGTAGGATCTTATTTAAATATTAGAAGGATGATATTGGTAATATTGGTTTGAAGAAACCAATATTGAGGAAAGTACGACACAAAAAAGGGCTAAGCAAAATCCTAGGACTAACTCCTGTAACAGCTGGTTCTGAGTTAGGAGGAATGGTGTATACTTTAGACACCCCAAACTGAAAGTGGTGTCCAAAAAAATAGACAAGAAAATTTTGACACACTGAGACTTAGGGATAAAAGTTCATGTGAAGAGAATGTAATAAGCCTCTAGTTTCCAAACACTGCTGCCCACCCTCTGCCCCCTAGGTAACATATGGGTGGCTTCCAATACCAAAGAATGAAGTGTGTATGCATAATTCCTATAACTTTCTTAAAGAGATTTTCTCTATGGCAAGGAGGTGGTCGGTATTTATCTATAGGATAGGAGAGTAGTTTTGTTTATTTATAGCATCTTTTAGGAAGACAGAGATACAAATTAAATAACTTGAGAGATGACAGCTTTTTTCTAAAAATCATAACAGATTGTTTCCTAGAGTAGAAATTTTGACTTGGTGGAGATGGTCGTGCATTCTGTTCTCTTATGAGAGCTACACTAAGATGGTTTCCAAATAGTTGTCAGAAATTCAGTAGTAAATGCCCATATTTGGGAAACTTACAGACAGAGTCATGTGCCTTGGTTTCACATGTGAGAATGCAACAGCCTCAAAGCTCATGTGTAGATTGTATCATTAACAGATTTTAAATACTCATTACTTACTGTTATAGTTCTTTTATCCTTACTGCAGAATCACTCATTGCTTGTTCTCAATCAGGGGTTGGCAAAATATAGCTCACACATCAAATCCATCCTCCTACCTGTTTTTGTATATAAAGTACATGAACAAAGAATGTTTTTACATTTTTAAATGGTTAAAAAGAATCAAAAAAAGAATAATCTATTTTCATGTTCATAAAGTTTTATTACAACACAGATATGATCACTCTTTTATGTATTTTCCATGAATGCTCTCATACTTCAGTGGAAAATCTGAGTAATTGAGACAATTTTGCCTCTTGGCCTGCAAAGCCCAAAATACTTGGTGAAAAAGTTTGCCAAGATCTGTCCTAGATTTTGAACTATTATTCTGTGGCAGAATGTAAAGTTTGACATTCCTTGAATTTCATGTAAGTTACATCAATAAAATATAACCATCTTCTCTTTTGAATATCAAGTCTTATGGATAGTAAGGTTATATCTCTTGACTTATAGAAAAGTTCTGACTCTTTCTTTAGAAAAAATGCTGGCTAGCTTGCCCCAATTTTTGGAAATGCTGTCATACCTACCATTCAGAATTCAAAAACAAATTACAAAATTCTACTTGAACATTTATGTCAGGTATTCATTTCCATATTTGGAATGCCAATGACTAGGGATATTAATCTCAAAATTACTTCAATTAAGACTGAATCCTTGTGAGTGTGTGAGTGTGTATGTGTAAGTTTTTCTTCAAAGTTTAATAACTTTGTACAATTCTAAGATGAAAGAGGAAACAAAATAGTTTCAAAATTGTTTTATGGTAAAATTTGTAAGAAGACTTAAGTGGTAAGGTCACATTAAAATTGTATAACTTATTAATAATAATTAAAGGCTACTCTTAGTTTGCCAGCCTGAACAAAAACTATGTGTATCAAAATATATCAAAAAGCATTATCTTAAGTGAAAAAAGGCAAGTTGAGTAAGAATGGTGTATTAATCATCTTTCCCCACAGTATGCTTCAATAACAAACATCCTTAAATCTCAGTGTCACTGCAACAACAAAGTTTATTTCTCATTCATGTCACACATCAGCTGCAGGCCACTTGGCATTCTACAGGACATGTCCTCTATCCTGAGACCCTGGCTGAAGAAGCAGCCCTTACCTTGATTTATGACTGAGCAAGAACAGAATCATGCAATGTCATTTAAGGTTTCAGCTTGGAGATCGCAGGTCATATAGCCAAGCCTGACTTCAATGGGCTAGGAAAGTGCAGGGCATCATGGCAAGTTACATGGAGAATGAAGTGGATGCATAATTCCCTGAAAGGAAACACAGTGGATCATTAGGAATAATCATACAATCTTCCACAATAAATACTGTAGACCATTTAAGACAAACAAAACCAAATATCTTATATCTAGTTATATATGTATTTAGTAAAAAACATAAAAGTGTTGAATACAATAAAATATAATCAACTTCAATTTTGGCTGGGAAGAAAAGGATTGGACTAGAGAAGGGCAACAAAGTAAATGTAGTTTTAATAATCATCTAAAACAAATACCTAGTTAAGTTTTATTATTTGTGGCAAGACTTCAGGGGCATTTGTTATACTTTTCTCAAGTTTTACTACTAATAAATAATATAGTGAGAAAATATGACTATGGAAAAAACAAAATCAATTAATGTTTTCTTTTAGTTGTACATAGTCTCCTACTAAACCAATTACTGTATTTACCAATTTCACTTCTATATTTTTTCAAATTAAAAAAACATAATTTGCACTATGTAAAAAAATAATTTATATTACTCCATAATTAAGACCAACTAAATGCTGTGTGGGGAAACTTAAAATCTTCTAGAATAAAATTGCTTGTCTGAATAGAAGGGTCTCTGACAGCTTTATCTTACCATTTTGTCTGAGAGTAGCTTAAAATTTCCAAGAATTAAATGAAAAGAAAATGTTTAATAGAAGGTATTGTTTGCGATTAGTGTGGAGGATTTCACCACTTTTCATTTGTATTCTCTTTCCATATGATTTTATCCACTATGCCATTTCTCTTAACTGGCCATAAAGAGAGCTTGAGTGGACTTTTCCATATTACCTTGAAATATGTGTAAATAAAGTAGTGATGTCCTACCTAGGCTGAGTATGCATTTTTTTCTAATAGACAATTTAAAATTAATGATAAAAACTTGAAGGTTATTATCAACCATACTATCAGCTGAACACTTAAAATATGCTGTACATTCTATAATCATCTTTCAAAGCAGTGTATTCTTCAAAGTTCCTTGAGAAAACTGATTATTCTAGGAGAAAGAATAAATATGCTTTTCAAGATCTTGGAAGGAAATTATTCCTTCAGTGACTAAGTCTGGAAAGGGCAGTATGTGGCACTCTCTTCTGCAAAACTTTAAATTTCAGCTTCACAAGGTAGCTTAACAATAGGGTGCCAGTGTGAATGGGGGCTGGAGTGTAAAGGCAGAAATTCCTTATACAGGGCCAGAGTTTTACTCAACTTTACACCAGCCATTACATTTCCAAATCCTAAAGCTTTCATATGTGGGTTTTTTTTTGGGGTGGGGGGTGGGGGGTACGTGGGCCTCTCACTGTTGTGGCCTCTCCCGTTGCGGAGCACAGGCTCCAGACCAGATGCACAGGCTCAGCGGCCATGGCTCACGGGCCTAGCCACTCCGCGGAATGTGGGATCTTCCCGGACTGGGGTACGAACCCGTGTCCCCTGTATCGGCAGGCGGACTCTCAACCACTGCGCCACCAGGGAAGCCCTTCATATGTGGTTTTAAAACTAATGGGGATTAAGAGGTTTTGTTTTTACTGCTGTCAACTGGTATACCTGATTTTTTACTCCTAATCCATCCCATGGGGGAATTAACTACTCTATTTCCCTTTATAAGAGCTGGTCTCTCAGGAAGACCTGATCCACGACTTCCACAACACAGCCTGAGGGAAGCTAGGCCCAGTCTTACCTCTTCCAACATTTCACTCACGCCTGCCACCTATGCCTTGTTTCACTCAGACTCAATCCCTTTTGACCCTATTTGGAGCTTGACCTCGAGTTTTTGCATTTGTTCTTGCTCTCTTCTTTGCCATTGTACCGGAACTCATCATAACAAGTGGCATTTTAAAGGTATACAGTACAGTATAAATATTGGGGGAATGAATGTATAGATGACTCTTCACCTGAGTTTACTACTCTCTCAATCAATGATGAGAAAACTGTCCAGTGCATGATTACAAATCCTTATTTCACCTATAACTAAATTTTGTTTGGAAATTAGATTGTTTGAGTATTGTCTAATTTCAGATTGTTTTCAGTGTTCTAAACATTTTATAAATAAATCATCTTAAGATTTGGAAAGCCTTAATTCTTTTAAAAGCATCAATCAATAAACTATACAAATTTAAGAAAATCATTGCCTTTCTGAAACAAATATTTAGGAGAATATTTCCAAAGAATAATTTCCAAAGTTGTCTTATGTTTGATTTATATGTAACGTGCAGGATTTTTACCTGTACTCAGCAGAAGGATAAGGAAAAGTACATCTATTCCATCTTCCTAGAATGAAAGTACCCACATATTGAGTTTTGAGGCTGTGCATGGAATAGTTTTCTTTCTGTATGAAAGAATTCCTTTTGAAACGTAACAAAAATTTAATTTGATCACATTTTAGGATTGGTTTCCCTACTTATTTTGGCACAGGATTAAAATTATATTTAGAAATTTTATCTATGTATTCCTGCATTGGACAACTGAAACTAAAGTCTGCAGTTTATATGCAGTATTGTCTTAAGAGATGGCTCTTTGGAACACGAATACTTTCCTTCCAGATTTTATAATAAGAGTTTCATTTGTAACATTTCAGCTTAAAAACAATAGAAAACCTTCTCAAAACCCTAACCTTAATATTTTGTAAACTCTGAATTTATTGCGTGTTTCTGAAGTTTTGTGGATAACTTATTTAGCAGAGGCATATAGCCTCTTTTATGTATTTTTGAAGCATAGAAGCTATATCAAGGAACATTATAATATACATAACCAATATCTTCTTAATTTAAAAGGAATAAGGAATTTAAGAGCAAGTTGTGCTGAGAAACATAAATTTTCCTAGAGTCTTAGGAATAAAAAATTAAATGACCATCCTAAAATTATCCTTTAGGCTATATTCCTAATTATGTGGTTGATAAAGTGGTTCATTATAAAAATAAAATATATAGTATGTCATTCAGAGTTACTAAATATTCACTGGAATCTAATTCAATAAACAAGAAAATGAAATTAGGAAAATAATTTTCAATGGGAGAGGGTGTGAATGCATGCATAATTAGATGATATATTGATAAATCAAATATGTGCTTCTCCATAATGAATAGCAAACTGCCTCCAATTACTTTGTGTATTATGTTGTCAAAATTTTCATAATTAGTATGGTGTAAATTACTGTGTTTCTGTTATGTCAGAATGGTTTCCTGCAAAATAAAGCATTCACTAATCAGCTCTTTTCTTTCATTGTTCACCAGTCAATCTGAGTAAATAATCACCACCCATTTGATATTTAGTAAAAACTAAACAAATCTGCTGTTGTTTTATACACTATAACTTTAAAAATATCAATAAAAAAGGAAAATAAAACTCTAAGCAGTTTGTCTATCTTTCCACTGATTAGTTCTGAACTTTGGTGGCATCTATTGGGTAGAACATGTGCTATTAACTACATAATAAATTTTACTCTAGCTTACATAAACACCTCATTTTGCTTGAAAGAGGACATTTTAATTTTTCATTGTTTCCTAAATGCATTTTGCCTTGATAAATAATTTAATGACATAAATAATCCTAAAACATAGAAATATTAACTATATATAATATACACTACATAATTATGTTTAAAAACCAAAAATATACATAGGACTTATTTCAAAATGAGCATGTCTAAGAATTGTGTTGTGAAAAATGAAATGAGTTGCTAAAATAATGAATCATAGTAAAAGAATTAACCTTATTACTTTAAAATTAATGATAAATTTTAGATTTAGCTATTGCTTATTTTCATATACAAAGAACCTTGATGAAAAATAATATTCTATACCATTTCATATAACAATGTGTTATTATTACCTTGGCCAAGAGTTACAGAATACAGGAATCTAGTAATATTAATCCATTATTGTATAGAGGATATTAGTATCAAGAACCATAGGAATACATAGAAATTTGAAAAAACCTTCACAAATATATAATAAAACAAAGAAATATGTATGGTAAATTATAGAAATAATTATTTTTTATAAATTATTGGAATATTATAAACTTTAGCTATAGTTATTAATATTGAAAAATGAGTATTTGAGAGTGGAACACGAGATTAATGTTAAAATCCTCTTTTATAAAGCAGTTCACTATTGCCTTTATTTAATTTAAAAAATACTGTCTATATTTTTTAGCAGAAGCAAAGCCAATGGAAAAACATAGCCCCAAATTTCAATGGAAAGTCTTTTTAAAGAGTTGACCAGGGTTCTCCAAAAATTCATGTCCACCTGGATTATCAAATATGATCTTATTTGGAAACAGAACATTGCTGTTAAGTTAATATGAGCTCATATTGGATTAGGGTATGACTGGTGTCCTTATAGGAAGACCATGTGAAGACCATTTGAAGGTTATCTCTGCTAAAGAGTCTTCCATCTTACTTGTTATGGGCTGAATTGTGTTCTCCCAAAATTCATATGTTGAAGTCCTAACTTTCAGTATCTTCTAATGTGACTATATTTGTGGATAGGGTCTTTAAAGAGGTAGTTAAGTTAAAATGTTCTTGTATATGTCGGTCCCAAACCAATATTACTGGTGTCTTCATAAGAGGAGATTAATACACAGACATTGCACAGAGGGAAGACCACGTGAAGACACAAGATGAAGACTATCATCTACAAGCCAAGGAGAGAGGCCTCAGAAGAAACCAACCTTTCTAATACCTTAATCTTGATATTTTAGCTTCCAGAATTGTTAGAAAATAAATTTATTTTATGTAAGCCACTGGGTATGCAGTATTTTGTTATGGCAACCTCACCATAAATATTTATTTCTGGGGCTTCCCTGGTGGCGCAGTGGTTGAGAGTCCACCTGCCGATGCAGGGGACACGGGTTCGTGCCCCGGTCTGGGAAGATCCCACATGTCGTGGAGCAGCTGGGCCCGTGAGCCATGGTCGCTGAGCCTGCACGTCCGGAGCCTGTGCTCCGCGGCGGGAGAGGCCACAGCAGTGAGAGGCCCGCGTACCGCAAAAAAAAAAAAAAAAATCTCTGTATGGAATCCTCAATTCCTATTTTATTCAATGGGATTTAACCCATTACTACCATTATTTACTTTGATGCTTAAATTGTACCAATTTAGCCAGGGAGGTCCCCCTTTAGAGGAGCTTTTCTGCATTTTGATATATCGAGACTGTTCTTTGAACTTTTCTTTTTCTTTCCGACACAAGATATTCCAGATTCATTTCTACTGCAGTCCTGAAATTAGACATTTCTACAAGGGATAATGGTTGATTTTAGCAGAGGAAGGTAAGTAGAAATATAGATTTGAATGTTCAGTATAATCATTGGTTCTAGGCCATCTCAGTACTCATAGGCAGGGAATAAAAGCACATTACACATATAACATAATCATAATTATAATCATAATTATTTCTAAATCTATTTGTTTATGTAGTTAAAAAGTGAATTTGTATAGAATGGAAGGAAAGAGTAGGACATACAGGAAAGGAAAGGAATATGGTACAGGAAGAGGAGGAGAGAAGGTAAAATAGAAATGAGAGAACAACTGCTTGGATATATATATATATTAAATATATATATAAATATAAATAAATATATATATATATGTATATATATATATTTTTTTTTGCGGTACGCGGGCCTCTCACTGCTGTGGCCTCTCCCGTTGCGGGGCATAGGCTCCAGACGTGCAAGCTCAGTGGCCATGGCTCACGGGCCCAGCCGCTCCACGGCATGTGGGATCTTCCCGGACCGGGACATGAACCCGTGTCTCCTGCCTCGGCAAAGCTAGTTCATGATTCATTACTTTTATTTAATTCACTAGAAATTGTAGTTATTCAAAACTCTATTCCTCATTTTACCTCTAAAATTATAATTTCCTTTCCAAGAATAACTAAATTTCATTTGCAATGTCTAATGAGAAAAGTCATGAGGGCCTAGGTTCAGGGTATGTTAGAAAAAAAATCAATGATTTATCTACATTCCTGAAGACAAAGAATGCAACAGCTTTTGTTCCTATGTATGGCCAGCATCTACTTTATAATCTAGATCAAATAACCTATTTACCCATTGGACTATAAATTTTTAAAATTTCTGCTTTGAGGAACAGGCCCTGCTGAGGCTAAAGCAGCTTAAATGAAATAGCCTCCTCTCTGTCAATTTCTAAGAAATCAGTGAGAGCTATCCTTCTTAAGCCTGATGTACCTGTTCTAATAATCATTAAATGAGTGTTTACTGGGGGCCTACTCTGTTAAAAAAATGATAAGAATAATAAACTATTAATACTGATCCCAAAGTGATCGCAGTTTAATAGAGAGAATTGAAAACACAGTCCCTAGATTCATGTGAAGATACCAATACTCAGAAGTAAACAATGCTAAATGCTGAAGGAAAAACAAGTAATATTAAAAACTTAGACATGACCATGGGGAAATGTTCATAGTCTGTGTTTTTTATTTATCATGCTTTTTGTTGCTGCTGTTCCCTGTCTCTGTGTTCAGGTCTCCCATTAGATTAACTACTTTTCTTTATTCTATTTTTTCCTTCTCTTGCTTGGCACTTACACTGTGGTAGAGAGAGCTGTTGGTTTTGTGATAACTGTTCTTCTCTTCCTTAGTAACATACCCTCTAATTTTTAGAAGGGTAAACAGTCATCCAAAGACCGTGACAAGGCAGGTCTGTGTCGCTGAGTCATTTGACTAAAGTCTTGCCAGAGTGAAGCCAAAGCATCTTGCATCAGCTTCATTAAAAGGCAACTGGCAAATACCCTATGCCCCCATCCCTTTGTTTTTCCCTTTTCTAATTCTTGTTGGATGTAATGTTGGTGGGTATTTGGGACTAGAACCAACACCTTAAACCATGAGGTGAACTGGGAATGCTGGATAGCAGGCGGTGGCAAAAAAGAAGGAAACTAGCTCCCTGGAGAAGCAGTAGAGCAGAGCCATCCCAACAGCCTGAACTGTCTAACTGGGCTTCCACATGAGAAAAATAAATATTGCCCTTGTTTAAGCCATTGCAGTTTTGAATTTCTTTTACTCTCAGCCAAACTTAATCATGCTAATACACTTCTAAGACTATTATCCTCTCAAGGCAAGTACCTCATCAAAATTTTACTTTCTTCCAACCCTCCATACTGTCCACATTTTGTTTCTAGATTAGTATAAAAATGTATTCTTTTAAATGCTTATTTGTACAAAAATGAGTTCATTAATTTATTTGCTTCAGATTGCCTTTTGTATTTGTTTTCTTCCTTTTGGATTCGTTTATTCATGCTCAATGGAATACATTTTCCAGAGTCTTTCAGGGAGAGTCTGGTGTAGATATATTTGCTAAATATATTACTTAGAATTTTATTAACCATTCAAATTGTGCAGTGCAAAACATCTGTCTGACAATGGAATTTCTAAAATCAAAATTTTTCTTCAATATTTTTTTAGAAGATGCTCTCTGTTCTTTAAACCCAAATACTGATGATACTAATTCTAAAGTCAGCCTTATTCTTACTGCTCTGTAGGTAATTTATGTCTTTTACTCTGCCAGCTTTTAGGATTTTCTCCCTGTCTTCAAAAAAATTATCAGAGTGTTTTGAAATGTGTAGTTTTATCTTTAACTTAATTGGTGCTCAGTGGGGTCTTGTAATCTGATGATCCCATCTTCTTTCATTGTGTGAAACTCTCAGCTTTCATGTCTTCAATAATTGCATCACTCTCTTTACCTTTATTTTCTGAAACTCTGCCAGAGAGAAGTTAGCACCTCTGTATCTATTCTTCACCTCTTTTCTTTTCCTATTTACTTTCCATTTTATCCCAGTGTGTTGTGCTCTGGGAAAATTCTCCCCTCTAATTTTGCACATCATTAATTTTTGTTCAGCATTATGCATTCTACTACTTAACCCAACTACTGATATTTTAACATTTCAGTAACTATATTTTTCATAAGATCTTCAATAAATTCTTCTCTTAAGTGCCAATTCTTTTCTTTGTTGATGTGATACCACAATTTAAATCTCTGAACAAATTCATTGAACTTATTTTCAATATCCATTTTTCCTTGTGCCTAGCAATTTGTTCCCTCTGATGGTCCTGGCACACACCTCACTGATTTGGTTGGTATTGACCGAGAGCTCATTTTTGCAGTTGAGAATACCTGATAGCGTGTGGGCCATCATTGCTTGTGATTTCCACCTTGGTGAACAGGAATGAATACTCCTGGTTCTTGTGTTCAGCTTTGTGAGAGTAAGCAATGGAAAAGACGTTTGATAGGATCGATTTCAAAAACTATTTTTGTCCTTAGTTTCTCACAGCAATTTCAACCATCCAAGGACATTGTTCTGCCCACGAAACTCTGGAAAAAAATTAAAACACTTAGATTTATTGACTCTTTGTACCTTAAGTTCACACAGTCATCCACTCAATCAAATATATCTTTTTGCATATTTATACAGGGATACTGTTGGATAGCTTTCAGAATACTTTCAGTGAGACCTCACAGAAACTCATGGATTGGCCTGTGTGGAGAGCGATTCTATTTTGAAGAAGGGATGGTTAAATTTTATTAATTACTTTTCTTTTCACAATGAAGCTACTGGACAAAATCTAATGTTTTTTAGAAAACTCACATAAAAAATCTTAGGCAAACTTTAAAAAAATATGTTAACCACCTAACCAATATTTCCCAAAGTATATCAAGCTCCTACCACATTAGTACATTAACATCCTAACTGATTTACAGTTAGGATATTTCAAAACACAGATGAAATATAAAGATTTCCACTAATATAAATAGCTGTTCTTAGTTTGGGGAGGAAACTATGGATACTAAGTATTTTTTATCACTATAAACATTGGACTTCATTTCTCTGAAATGTTTTCATAAGGAGATATAATTACTGCCACACACCTTTACAGTAATATTACAGTTTATAAATAGTCTTACCTTCCTCATAGCACACATGTAGACTTGAAACTTTATTTGTGATCATCTAGAGTCCTCCTTGCATGTCGTTTCTGGTAAGACAGAAATAATGAACTTCATTTTTTAAATGGTTATGTATAAATTCACATAAAGTAAAATGCACATTCTTAATATATAGCTTGATAAGCTTTGACAAATATACAAATCAATGCAACCAGCACCCCGATTAAGAAATACATTTCCTGTACCCCAAAAAAGTTCTTTCATAATCCTTTTATTGTCAGTAGGCCACACCCCAACACAGTTAATCACTGTTCTGACTGCCAGCATCATAATTAGTTTTATCTGTCAGAGAACTTCATATAACTGAATAATAGAGAGTGTGTCTTTCTGTGCCTGGCTCTTTTACTCAACATAATGATTTGAGATTAATTCATATTTTGCATGTGACAGTAATTGATTCCTTTTTATTACAGAATGGTAGTCCACATTTTTTATCCATTTATGTATTGATGAGTGCTTGTTCTGGTTTTCTTTCCCAATTTTGGCTGTTTCAAATATGCCCACAATAAAATTCATATAGAAACCTCCATGTAGACATATTTTCCTTTCTCTTGGGTAAATATATAGGAGAACTTCAGAATCAGATGGTAAGTGTATATAACTTTATAAAAATCTGTCAAACTGTTTTCCAAAATGACTGTTTCATGTATACTTCCATCAGCTTAATAATATTAAGTGTCATTTCATGGGCTTGTGTTCCATTTGGGATCTCTTCCTTTGTAAGTTATCTATTCAAATATTTTGCCTATATTTTAACTGTTCAGGTGGAGTTTTTTTCATTCTTACTATTGAATTGTATGAATTCTATACTGATTCTGGTTTGAGTCCTTGGTCAGATGTATATAATATATTATGATATTTTCTGCCAGTCTGTGGTTTACTTTTTCATATTTGTAACATTGCCTGTCTTTTTAAGATATATATTTTTTAAAACTAATGTTGAATTTATAGTTTTATTTTTTCTTTGCCTACCCCAGAGTCTCAAAGGTTTGCTCCTTTGTTTTCTTGTAAATTTTTAGTTTTACTTTTACATATAGGTCTACACTCTATCTCAAATTAATGTTTTTCTCTGTGGTGTGAGGAAGGGTTAACATTTCCTTTGTTTTAATTTGGATTTTAAAATTTTTCCCGCATCATATGCTAAAAAAATTATCATTTACTTTTTGAGTTAATTGATCCTTCCATGAAATTTATTCCATTGATCTGTTTATCTATGTATGATTTCTACATTTTCTTGCTTACTATAGCTCTATGGTAAGTTTTGAAATAAGATTAGTATAAGTTTCCCTATTATTATTTTGCTAAGATTGTTTTGGTCCCAAATCCACTTATTTTTTTAGTTTTTTTTTGTAGTTCTTTAATATCATTTAATGTACATAATCATGTCTTTTTTGAATAAAGACTGTTTTACTTGCTCATTATTTATTTTTCCTGCTTTAGACATTGGCTAGGGTCTCTAGCACAATTTTGACAGAAGTCTGGACAATGGATATCTCTATCTGCCTCTGGATCTTAGGAGAATAATGTACAACATTTCACCATTAGGTATAATGTTAGCTGTAGGTTTTTCATAGATGGCCTGTAGATTATAAATTGAGATCCTTTAAACATCAGTGTGCTGAAAGTTCTTATCATGAACCAGTGTTGACTTTTGTAAAATACAGTTTTCTACATTCATCAATATTTTTTTTTTCTGTTAACATCTTTGATTATATTGTTTGATTTCTGAACGTTAAAAATAAACCCATGGGCCTCCCTGGTGGCGCAAGTGGTTGAGAGTCCGCCTGCCGATGCAGGGGATACGGGTTCGTGCCCCGGTCTGGGAGGATCCCATATGCCGCGGAGCGGCTGGGCCCGTGAGCCATGGCCGCTGAGCCTGCGCGTCCGGAGCCTGTGCTCCGCGACGGGGGAGGCCACAACAGTGAGAGGCCCGCATACCGCAAAAAAAAAAAAAAAAAAAAAAAAAAAAAAAAAAAAATAAACCCTGTCTAAGGTAAACTCCTTAGTCATATGACATATATATTTCATATGATCATATTTCATATCTCTTGATTTTTATATTTCTGGATTATATATATATATATTTGTGTATATATACATATACTTCTGGATTTAAATTGCTAATATTTTATTGAGAGTTTTTACATCAGGTTAATGGGAAATATTAGTCTGTAAATTACTCTGTTCCTCTCTCATAGTATACATTATCAGGTTTTGGTATCAGAGATGTGCTAACCTTATAAAATAATTTGATAGGTATTTTTTCCTTTACATTTTATGAAGAAAGAGTTTACATTATATAGGCATTATTTTTTCTTTAAGAGTTTGCTAGAATCAGCTAGTGAAGTAAATTTTTCCTGGGATATTTTTGTGATAAGGTTTTTGATAATACATTCTATTTCCTTAAAAAGTATATGGCCATTCAAATATACTAATTATCCCATCCAAGCTTTGGCAAGTTGTGTCTTTCAAGAAATTAGTCTATTTTATCTAAATTATTGAATTCTTTGTCATTAGCTGTACATAATATTCCCTTATCATGATGACAACATCTGAAGACTCCATAATACTGTTCTCTCTATAATCCCTGATATTGAACATCGGTATTTTCTATTTTATTGGTTAACATAAGTAAAGATTTGTTAATTTTCTTAATTCCACAAGTCCACTTTTTAACTTGTTTACTCTATTGTTTTTAGTTTTCAATTTAATTGATTTCCTCCCTTTTAAAATAAGGTTTTCTTTTATTTTGTTGAGTTTAATTGGTCTTCTTTTCTAACTTCTTTAGGTATAGTCACAGAACATTAATTTTTAGACACTTCTTTTCTAAAATAAGTATTTAAAGACATACGTGTAAGGATTGCTTTTGCTATAGTCCATAAATTTGGATTTGCTCTCTGTTCATTTTTGTATAGTTAAAAATATTTTCTTTTTTCCTTTGTGGTTTCTTCTTACACACATGGTATACTTAGAAATGTTTTTCTTAATTTCCAAGTGTTTGATTATTTTGAGGCAACTTATTCAGTTCTATTTTAACTTCATTGCAGACA
The DNA here is from genome assembly GCF_025265405.1 of Mesoplodon densirostris. Taxonomy (NCBI): domain Eukaryota; kingdom Metazoa; phylum Chordata; class Mammalia; order Artiodactyla; family Ziphiidae; genus Mesoplodon; species Mesoplodon densirostris. The sequence continues at coordinate 25,403,413 of NC_082663.1, forward strand.
GAAAATGTATTCCATATGACTTCAATCCTTTTAAATTTATTCAGACTGTTTTAAGCCCAGGACTTGGTGGATACTTATAATAAAGTTTGTCACTCTTCTCTAACTCAGTGGGACTTGAACTCCACAGTCCACTGAAGTGAGCAGGGGCTGAAATTTCTGGTCAGCTCTTTGAGCTCTGCAGTGGTTCTCTTCCCCTTGGATTCTTTGAAGACTGGCGTGTTAATGCGCAATTCTTGGAGGAGCCACAGCTTTGAAAGGAGTTTAAATACAAGTTGTGGAGACTGACCCTCTGTGCTCTTCCATTTCTGGATTATGTCTCCTCAACTTCTCTCCAGGTTGGTGTTCCCAAACGCCACCCTCCGACTCCCTACTCCTAACAGACTGCACGTTGCTGCTTGATTTCTAGCCAACTTGTACCACAGAAACTGTGCAGTGCTCTCAGAGCAAAAGTTTTACAAACATAAATCTTATCTAGTGTGATACCTTTCTTTCAATGGTCTAATTCCATCCTGATGGTTTTTAATCTGTCGTTCATTCTAATAAAAGCCTCAGCAACGCTTTCAGTATTGTTCATGATAATTTGGAGTTTACAATGGCTATGTGAGGTAAGATTGGTGTGATAGATGCTACTCTGCTTTTACAGAAACCAAAACTCCCAAACTGAAAGTATCTTCTATCTGGCTAACATAACAATGGATTTGCAAGTTTTGGGCAAGTATAATCTTCATTCTTATTATAAAATGCATTTAAACCTACTTGAAGATGGTTTGACCTTCCCAGTTCTTACAGGTTTTCTTTTATATCACTCCTCTAATGTCTAGGCTAAATAAAGAGTGCTCTAAAATGTGTTTTTTTTCCTGATCATCGTATTTAGTAAGCATGTAATATCCATATAGAAATATTGGTATAACTGGGGAAAAATTTTATCAAGCAAATCATATGAATTAAATACCCCATGGATATGTAAGGATATAAAATCTGTTTAAAGTCTCTAAGTTGACATAGAACAGTTCTTGTAATAGATGACTGAGAAACGACAGTGTTTTGACAAACCAACTTGCAGGTCAGGAGCAACATTTTGTATTGGAAAATAAATAAATAACAAAACCTCACTTGTGGATATTCTTAGGTAAGACATATTCTTAGGTAAGAATAACAGATTCTTAGGTAAGAAGTATTTAAACAATGTCCACAAATAAGTAGTTAAAACATTTTAAAAAATCATAGTTAAGGCAGTTTTCAAAAATCTAAAACCTATATATGTGGCAGATACTAGTACTAAGTTACAGTGTTTGGTTAGCAATTTAGAAAGATTGATTTATTTTGGTCAAGGTAGGGTCATACTTGCAGAATGACAAAGTAAGTTATTTCATGACACAAGAAAGAAGTCTAGATTTTAGAGTTCAATTAACAAATTTAAGCTTGAATGAATTCATTTTCCCTATGTTTGCCTTCTTTTGTCTTAAGTATAACAGTGAGCTATTCCCTGAATTATGCAATGAAATATATAATTCAGATAAATTATCTTTTAAAATTATAATAAGGTGTTTCATTAATAACTCGGATATAACAATGTAGGGTCAAGTATTCCCTCTCAAAAATGAAACGTTCTCTTTTATTCTAAATCCCTGTCACCTTGTCCAAGTAGGAGTTTTCTTTAATTATTTATTTTTGGCTGTGTTCGGTCTTTGTTGCTGCACGGGCTTTCTCTAATTGGGGCGAGCAGGGGCTACTTTTCATGGCGGTGCATGGGCTTCTCATTGCGGTGGCTTCTCTTGCTGCAGAGCACAGGCTCTCGGTGCATGGAATTCAGTATTTGTGGCTCACAGGCTCTAGGACGCAGGCTCAGTAGTAGTTGTTGTGCATGGGCTTAGTTGCTCTGAGGCATGTGTGATCTTCCTGGACCAGGGCTCGAACCCATGTCCCATGCATTGGCAGGCAGATTCTTAACCACTGTGCCACCAGGGAAGCCCTAAGTAGGAGTTTTATTAAAATTTATGACATTTCATATCTCTAAATGTTCTTGACTACTACAATTAAAATATGAATATAAAACGTTACAAAATAAAAATTTGAAAATGAGATTATATCATCTAGATCACCAATGGCATCACAGAGGCAGTTAAGAATTATTTTCCTGGAGGTCAGCAATGAGTATGGTTCATAGGAAATTAAGGATTTTTTTATATTGTCAATATGCTAAGGTTAGTATCCTAAAATCTAGAGCATAGACCATCTATTGTCTTGTTCTAAAAGAACATTCTTATATTTAAAAAATGTGAGAAAGAAACGAAAAACTTTTTCATTTTGACATTTTGTAATTCTTCCATAATGCAGATCTTACTAACACAATATTAACTAAAGGTGAATTTACTATGAAACTAATAAAGTATAGCCTTCAGCAATCCTCACTTTTATAGCCCCTTTCCAAAGCCTTGGAAGGGCTCTTAACAACGTGTTCACATGCCCATCCAATTTTGCAAATCTTTCAAATGTAAGTTGTCTTCTTTTTTCTTTTTTTTTTTTACAATAGGTTAACATTGTAGTGTTTTCCTACTTTGTCTCCCAATTTATCACTCATTCCATTATGTCAGTGTTGTTAGAGAGGCTGCAGGACACTTTAGGGATAAGGCTTAAAGCAATGCTGAATTGAGGATAAATTTGGTTTTGGATTAGAATGAGTCTCTATTTCCTCATATACAAAAGTGGAGATGATAATACTTTTTATTCCTACATCATCAGTCACTGGGTGGAGTAACTTATATGGCAAGAATAATGAGTAGTTACATATTCCATTATGGCCAACTAAAGGAACAAGATTACAAAATTATAAGCATTACTACAATAGAATATTATTATATTCCTAAAACAATGACATAATATTTATTGTCATATATTCAATAATAAAATAATGGCAGTTGATTTACCTCTGTCCATCCACCAAAATCAGATTTAAGGAAACAAAAAAAAACAACAGGTTAAACACTATAACCTGTTACATGAATGGCAAAAAAAAAAAAAAGCCAAACTGTGGGCCACCTAATATTCATTAACATCAAGCATTATTATCCTTGATATTGCTGTGGCTGTCTCACAGATCCCTATCCTGTCACTCCACCATATTAGCAACATAATTTGTGCATGTTTTTAGATTGTATTAGTTGCTACTTCCACAGAACTGAAATGCAGGCTGAAGTAGTCAAAAAATGCTATTGGATACTAAAAATACTGTAGCAAAACCTAAGAATTTTTTTTTTTTCAAAATGCGTCAGCAAACACAATTCACCTTTAAGTAGAAATGAGTGCTGGAACTATTCCCACTTGGTGACATTAGCATTATCTTTGACTGTGGTGATAATTAGATCTGTGTTCTATCCTGAGGTCTTACATCTGGTAAATTATTTTCTTGACTGAGTTAGACTCCAGTGTCAGCAAGGACAACAGAAGGCACTTCATGCCTCGGGGCATCTCATCTGGCCACTTCTCTTTGACCTGTGAACTCCTACACAGTAGTGTGTTGTACTTTCACCAAGCTGCCCAACTGTGTTTTGGCTCCATCTGTGACCTTTACTAAGTCATAAAATATGAATAAGCAGTTAACAGGGGCTCTCTATCTGTAGTGCAACCAGTTCATTATATAAGTGACTGAGATAATTTATAGAAGGATTTGTTAGACTATATTGGAAAATATCTCACTACTTGAGTTGGAAAGGGATACATTTAAATATGATTATGAACAATAAATAATAATTAAAGAAAAAATTCTCTATCACTATATCTATACACATAGACTGTCCACAGGAACTATAATTATTGCTATGGCCCCTATATACTTCTAGAAGTATACCAATATTATGGTGAGATCCCAGGAGAACTGGTTATCTATCCTCCCTAAAGTTGGTAACAGCCTCAGGAAGGACAAGTAAACAATTCCTCTAGGATCTCAATGTAATATTGACAGACATTTTTTTGCCAGAATGGAAAATGAAGGGAGGATATCTATCTATCTCTCAATCTATCTATCATATACAGTTCTGAGAGGTCTGCCTGTTTGGAAAACTTTAGTTTACAGAATTCCTCAATAATCTTTTAACACAATTTGTTCATAAACATTCCATGATTGGTAATATTTCACCAAGGCATTCACTTAACACAAGAGGCTGTCACCGAAAGGGTAAATGATAAAATACGTAATGGAAAATGTATTCTCTCTGGTTAAACCTAATGGCTTGGTGTAATGGACATTGGAAGTATTCTCTTTAAAAACTGTTCAAGTCATTTGCAAAAACAGACGTTTTGCAGGGGTAGTCAAAATTCCTTCCTCATGTTAAATATCTCCTCTAGAATCAATTCATATTTGGAGTCAGGAACAAGTTGCAGGCATCTGTAAGAAGTAAAATTGTGTTTAGCCAATAGGTTTCTTGAATGCTGAAGCATTTGGGGGCATTTCTATGATGAAAATCCTGAGTGAAGTATTAATTAGAAAGAGAAAAACATAGTCATTTTGCTAAGACCACAAATTCAAAGTTGAGATAAATATATGACTCACTAATAAAAATGAATAGATTAGAAAATATGAAAATGAAACATATGGCTTTTAAGATACCTAACTATGTAATTATTCCTGCTAAATTATAGGGAGGCTTTTGTTAGCAATCCTGTGATTAATTCAATTCAGGAAATATTTTTGAACATCTACTATGGGCAGGTAGACCACTAGGTAAAGTTGAAATATGATCATGAAATAATTACCAAAATTGGTATCAAAAAATTTTTAGACAAAGAACCGCCTTGGACAAGTGGAGGATATGATCTGGTATGCTGGGAAAACAAAAATGGAAGGATGAAATAGTTTAACACAATTTACAATGGCTACTGTACTTTGTTGTCCATGGACAATGGATTTCAAAGATTTCCTGGGGGTGTGTATTACCTTTTGTGTGCATGAATTTTGGGAACTGAGGCTGGGGGTGTGCTGTTGCACAAAAGCTTATAGGTATGATTAAATGAATAATAATTTACACTCAGTTGGCATCATTTTTTATCGTGATAAATTACTTTTACCATAGCTCTAGCATTAATATTAATAATGTCCAGGAAGCATCTCTTATAATTATTGAAGTTCTTATTCTTCTAGCTTACATCAACAAGCACAGTCTAAATAGTTTTCCTTCTTAGAACACTAGAAGATAAACTAAGAAGTCTGACTAAAACTTTTTTTGAAACATGACAAGAAAACGGTATGGTTGATTCATGTTTAAATTGGTTGAAGAATAGCCAAGGATACAGAGGGATTCTATCTATTTTCTGTTAAGACCTTGGGTGTCCTCACACTATTGGTGTGGCAGCCATAAAAATTTTCTTGAATGGTACTGCTCAAACCAGGTAATAATCTCTCAATCAAGTCAACAGTCCATTTGACTTGATCTTCAATTCTCTTGGAAACCAACAGACAAACAAAGCACTATTTTGGTTAAAATCTGGGCCAAGGTTCATTGGACCAGATAGTTTATGATATGTGTGATCTGTGATATGGCACAGTCTAAGTTTGGTCTGGACATGTCCTAATAGTACAGAGGAAATTTGGGCCTTGTATGCCAATTGGATGGAGACCTAGGCACCTCACAACTACCAACCATGCACACATATTACATAGGTCAGTACCCAAGAAAGAGTCAAGGTGATGAGTAACTTTTAACTGGTCCATAATAGCCCTACCAAACAGAGGTAGCTCCAGAGCTGATATAATAATCTTATCTTTGGGGCTCAAATCATGACCCAAGATTGGAGTAAACTTGGAATAACCAGCTGCTTAACCAAGATGTGTAATGAGACCTGGAAAAGCAAAATGGTATTGGGCACATAACCTATGTGTTTCCTCTAGTCCACCATTAAGGTATGCAATGATCAACTTCTCTGGATTACTCTTTCTTTTATAGATACATAACAGGATCCTGCTCCATATATTGAAAGTTGTAAAAAGTCAGCTGAACTAAGGCCATAAGTTTCCAGTGAATATAGATCAAACAACTAGGAATATGGTATAATTACATTATTCTCATCTCCCCAGACCACATCAGAAATTCATGGAGCCTGAGGCCTCTTGCATCTGCTTAAAACAAAATATAGCCCACTAACCTTTCATAGCACATAACAGTTGATTGCTGTTCATTTATAACACAATGAAAGCTAAGAAAAAATCCTCACAAAAGTCAATAACCCTGATAAAATCATTGACATAAAGGAAGAGAACATATCCTGCCTGCTGACACCACATACTCCCTACATGGAAGAACTTCCATGTGTTTGAATATCCAGAAGCTGATTTACTTTAGTGTGCTTGTCATGTACACTATAAAGCAGCATCAAAATGTTACCAAAATTAGGCATTCAAGTAGGCATTCTGAAAGACAAATGAAATGTGCATAATGATATGCTAAAATTCTAAACCTATGTTAAGTAATAAATTATAAGACTTAAACCTCCTTGCCATAGAAGAAAATTCTCTCAGTATAATTAACCAAAGCTTGTCATAAACTTGCTCTGGAATTATCAGGCTACCCTGCATCAGAGAATGAGAACCATTATACCAAAATGGAGGGATTATAACAGCTGTTCTGTGACATCTGGAATGGCCAGATAATCTGTTCCCATTTAACTCTAGAGGGAAAAGGGATGAAGTATCCGAGAAGTAAACTGCAAAGAATCTTAATATCAGGCCCATCATCTTGGACATAAAACCCATTTTGTCATTTGTGATCCTCTTAGGGGAAATATGAGTAAATAAAATTACATTATTGGAGTTTGTATTAAAATAAAACAAAGGAGAAAAAGTTCAAGATATATATATATTATAGTTTTTGAATCCAGAATGCTATTGATTATAAGACACAGTGAGATTTCCAAGATACCAATGGCAAAACCAATGTGTATCTTATTAAAGGCAATGAACTACAGAAGCCAAAATGACTGTTGCTTGCTAGATATTTATGGTTGGTTATTATACTCAATTTAAAAACGTGTTTAGAATGTTCTTTCTGCACACTCAAAGACTAAAGAGTGAAGCTAAGAGATATGCCTTGACTGATGTCTGTTCCCCTATTAGACAAAAAGGAGTCCTGAATATTCTGAAAAAAAGTGACTCACTTCATCTGACATAATAGGCCCAGGTTTTCTTAAGGAATCTGTTACTGAGTCCAGTTTGGACACCCTTTGAACACAATGACTATATTTCCCTGGTAATTCAGGCAGCTAATGTCTAGAGATGTTGTCAATATATATCCCAAATTGGGTATTCCTACTGATTATTTTACATGCAAATAGATTGAAACAAACACTGGTTTTTGATATGTAAGAAACATACAGTCACTTCCTGGGCCCAAACAAGAAACCAATGCAATAAGATAAGAAATAATGAGCAATACTTATTATTTAAAAGAAAGAGATGATTCTGCTTTTATTATGTTCTTACCCTAGAAATTCAAAGGTCTGACATTTATCCAAACATAAGTAAAATTTATATGCCAGATGGCTTATATAAATTATCAGTTGGTTATAACAGCAATACTATGAAGCTGTTATCTTTTATTGTTCCCATTTTACTGATGAACAGACTGAGGCACAGTTTATCTAAAGTTACATATCTGGGATTTGAACACAAGTAGCCTAGTTGCCCAGTCTATACTCTAACCACTATACTGTGTAAGGTCAATAAGACACTTAGGAACAAATTAACTTTAAAAAATGAGAAGGTTCACATTCATCAGCAATACATAACTGAAAACTTAATATAAATATCTCATTTGCAAATGAAAATTATGAATATATAGGAATCAGCTTAATTGAAGGTGCAAGACTTATGCATGGATAAAATGTAAAATTTTGCTCTAGTTCACAAGAAGTACTTCAGTGAATCAACAGTAATGTTGTTTCTGAATGGAAAATTGTACTTAAAAGTGGCAATTCTATTAATAAATTCAATACAATACATTAAAAAATCTGATAATTTTAATGATATTATATATGTTCATTCTAAATCCATGGGAAAAAAATGATAAAGAAAAATAAAGAGTAGAGCTGAAGTCATAGGTTATCTGCCATGGAAAACTCAAGTAATAGAGTAAAATGCAGGTTCAAGACTGGACATTCAGAAAACAACCCAGAAATAGATTCCTGTGTAAATAACAATGAGTTATATATAAAAAGCATGGCATTTCAAATTAGTGAAGAAAGGATACACTATTCAATAAATGATATGAATTCAATTGCAAATATTTGGGGATAAAAGTAGCTTGTCATATGTACAAGTTAATTAGACATTTACTATTCATCTAAACAGGAAACAAAATCATACGGCAAAAATTATATGACTATTTCATTTTACTGTTTTTTATATTTTTCCATTTTATGATGGAAAGAACAAATATTTGAATAAAGGTAGTACAACTAGTCACCTTCAGACTTCTGTAGCCCCAATCTAAAATAGTTCATTTTAATTTCTTCTAGTGAAGAAAAGGGAAGAATGTAGGAGTATATAAAAATCTTTTGACTTTCTACCTCTGTATAAAAAAAAAGATGCTTCATAGTATTTATTCATCTTCACGGGTGTCTCTGGGTGAATTCCAACACAAAAATTAATGATTGTTGAATTATCTGTCAGGTGTAGAAGATCATACTGATTATTTCATATAACCAAAGCTATCAGACTGAAGTTTTTTAAACTGAAAATAATATAATTATATAGTTCTTTACTGAAGACTATTCAAAATCTATTTTGCATTTCAATCAATTACATAGTTGAAGGAAATCTTTCATTGTTCTTTAACAACATTTTTTTAACTTAAAAAAGACATTTTATTATTTGAATAAATGTGACGACCATCTCACATGAATGGGTCTCTGGATTATAGTCTTTCATTTCCTAGTCTAATAAGGATCTCAATACATTTGCTACTTAATTTTTCTAAAATAATTTCTCGAATTATATACTGTGGTCACTCCAATTATTGAGTCACTCTTATTTTTATAATAAAAAAGTGAAATTGTTCCATTGAATCATTTTCTATTTAAATCAAATAAAAATGCCCTAGAAAAGATGAAAAATTATTCAAGAGGATACTTAATTTTTCACATTTCCTTGCATATTTTTCCTGAGATTAGTTATTATTTTAAGTTCATGTTATTCAGACTGTAGAAAGGATAAGAGAAGTCTTATTCACCATGGAATATCTTCACTAGACTTAGACGTAGCAACTGACCTGCATCACTGCAAAAACTATTATATATTTCAATGTAATGGTTAGAATCATAGAATCACCCGATTTTTATAATTATTAAGGATTCTTGGAGAATTCTCAATTTGAAAACAGAGAAACATCACTGTCACTGTCTAAATTCTGTAATTCCAGAGGCTGGACCTGAGCACATGTATCCTGAATCCCTGTCCAGTAATTAAATCCATACAGTCTAGCTAAATTACATAACGTTAGGAAATATTTCAACAATCAAACTGGACTATGTTACAGGAGGTTTTGAAAATGACTGTTTTACTGTTTATCTATAGATTTAGATGTTTGAGATTTCCTTTTTAGTACAATATAGGCAAAATGGCTGATGACAGGTAATACTTGTTGGGTGCTCGCTATGCTGTTCAAAATTCATTATCTGTCCTCCTCAAAACCCTAGGAGGTAGATACTATTATTAAGCCCATTTTACATAACAGAAATTGAGTGCCTCCAAGAGAGCACAGCCGGTTAGGTATAAGAACCAAGGCATCACAGTTGCACTGCAGACATCATGCTCTTAAACAGTGTGTTGTAGTGTTGATTTTCCAAGAGTAACAGTGAAATAATTTATGGGAGGTCCAGGAAAATGGGGCTTTTCTATTTTTTTCTCTAATTTTAATGGTGTAAAATATACAATATTAGCTAGTATTTGTTAATATAGTGGTGTTACTTTTCTTACTTAGTTCATGTTACAAAATATTAAGATATTTATTAAATATTTATTTAATAAAGATATTTATTAAATGTTTAATGAATCTAGCTAAATACTTTTTAAATATACGTGCTTACCTGAGAAACATTTAGTTGTTCAGTTCACATGTTCCCTTCAGAAATAGACAAGGTGTATTTCCTGAGATAAGAAAAGCTTTGTAATTCTCCACCTCAGTAATTTGTCTCTGAGCTGCAACTATGTTCAGTCTAAGAATAGAGTAGATAAGCCAAATTAGTCATTCTAAGTGTTATTTTTTGTTACTAGCATTTGAAAATTATGTAGAATTAACTGGAAAGTGAGTAATTGGGACACAAATTATCCATCTTTTGTATTCCTAATGGATTCATACAGCTCCCTTCTCCAATATTCTATTTATCTCTTATTTTATTTTTCCATGTAAAAATATATGGTAATTCCCTCTGTTTAAATAGTTTTGCATATTTGCTCAGAGGTAAATAAATTGCACGCATTTTTGCTTTGTTTCTTGAAATTTTGTCACGTGCTACAGAAATGATTCTTGAAAGGCATATTATATCTTAAACAACTTAAAGGAAAATTGATGCAATGAATCCAATATAATAAATGGCTTCACACTTTGTGCAGCATAATTATTTCAAATTAGAAGAATTATACGTTGGGTACATTGGTTTTCAGATGAGCAAGAATATCCTTTTCTTCTTCAGTCAGGCAAGTAATACACCATAATGAAATAATGTAATAATATAAACGTTTCAATTTCCAACCAGAGGGGAAGAGAATGTAAAATTTGCCTGAAAGTCAAATAGGCATTCAGATCCCAAGGAAATTTCAAATACCCATTGTATCAGTGGTAGGAAATAATGTCTTATTTCTTTTGCTCCGAGTAGATTGGAGCAAAAGAGATAAGACACAGTATTGTCATAACTTTTCCATATTTTAATTTGAACTTTTTTGCTATTTCCTGTGGGAAACCAGGGGATATTATTAATATAATTCATGATAAATCAGAAGTCATTCTATTAAATCACATTAAATAGAACAGTGATTTTACTGTCAATAATGAACACTAATATGTTTGATTTCATGGAACTCATGTTTAATAAAACAATGTGTTCCCAGTAAAACTACATGTAATAAGTAGTCATTAGCATGATTTTTTTAAACCAATAAAAATATGTATGTATTTTCTTCCTCATTCAGACACAGTTATGAATCGTTCTTACAAAGAGATTCCAGATGAGCAACTTCAATTAACTTCTAAAATGAAAATATGTGTATTGTATGGTTAAGCAAGTAGAAGAAATTTTATTTTGAGGGACTCCAGAGACAATGATGTATATCAAAGATATCTAATTATATCAGCAAAATAACTATTTTATATTTGCAGTAAAATTACTTTTCTATCTAACATATAGATGCCTTCTTTTGCTAGATATGGATGTTTTATTTCTTTTTTAATATCAAGAAATAGAACTAGTAATTAGACATTTATTCTATCTATCTATCTCTCTATCTATCTATCTCTCTATCTATCTACCTACCTAGCTATCTATCCACCCATCAGAGCATGTAAGGTTAATAGCAGTGGCCTTGTCTAATCAGAACTTGATATAGTGACTAATATGCTGAATCCAGCTGACAAGTGGAGCATAGGAGCTAATATAGAGAACAGTAGAAAGAATATCTTGTTTTACTCCCTGAATCATCTGTTGACTATGAGAAAGATTTTTGCCCCAAATTTTGACCTAAACCAATCAAGACTTTCCACAACACTTTCAGCCAATGCTGAGAGAACATGGCATGTCTTCAACATATTCTATATCTCTTCCACATAATGTATGCATTGACACTCTTGTACCTACATTGTATTGCATCAGCATCTTCCTCTTCTATTCCATATTCTTGCCCTCTGACTTCCACTCACTTGGTTAATGTTTCCATAGCTATTTAAATAATGAACCACTGTGAACCCGTATAGCCATAAGAGAAGCTAAAAATACACTTTAATGCAAAGAATGGAACTAAGCGGAATGGAAAATTGCAATAATGATGTCACAAAACATTCAGTTGTGATGATATTCACAGTGCAGAGATAATTATTTGTCCCGTTTAAATGGAACTATTGTGACTCTGGCTTTTTTACTGCTGAATTTGAGTTTTAACTAGTAAAGTGACAAAGAGATAAAAGACTTATTTTAGCTGAGATTCAATTAAGCCTCTCATTTCAATCAAAGATAGCCCTACACATTTTTAAATGAATAAAAGTTTAATGTCTTAAATTTGGAGTATCCTCTGTTATGCAAAAAGTTATATTAACTTAGGAAAAATGCAAAATCCCTAGAATATTCTAAGACATTCTTCATTTGATGCAGCCTTTCTAATACAGTGTAATACCTTCTTATCAAAAACAGTCTCACAGTTTAGGTCCCCAATCAGGAATATCATGAAAGTCAGAGAGCTTTAAATAAGAATTTGTCTTCTTTCAGAGAGTAGAGGATACTTTAAGAAGCTGCCTCAAAGGAAAACCATGCCGAAAATAAAAAATTATTGGCAAAAATGGGGAAAGTAGCTTCCCTGTAAATGTCCCTCCAAGTTTTTAGAAAAACGTATGCAACTTTCTTTTTTTTTTAACATCTTTACTGGAGTATAATTGCTTTACAATGTGGTGCTAGTTTCTGCTGTATAACAAAGTGAATCAGTTATATGTATACATATATCCCCATATCCCTTCCCTCTTGCGTCTCCCTCCCACCCTCCCTATCCCACCCTTCTAGGTGGTCACAAAGCACCAAGCTGATCTCTCTGTGCTATGCGGCTGCTTCCCACTAGCTATCTATTTTACATTTGGTACTGTTGTATGCAACTCCCTTTGTGAAAATTATCCCTTTATTTTTGTGAAGACTTTTTACATAGAATCAGACTTAAAATCCTAATATAACATTTACTACCTCTAAGACATTGAGTTCTGTGACTTAATCACTATGAATTACTTTACCATAAAATGGATAAAGTAATACATTCCTTAAAAAAGAAATTGTAGGATTAAATGAGATAGTTAAGTCCTTAGTACAGGATCTAGCACATACCACAGTCAATGAGAAGCAGCCTATTATTATTAGAGGTCTAAAAACAGTTTTTCTTTTTGTTTTTTTCTGGGAGGGGACTATGGAAGAAATGACTCTTTTCTGCATAAGTGTAGTTGTATTTTTTTTCAATGATTTGGCAGTGTCTCACATAAAAACTAACTTTTCAAACAATATTAATGAAAGCTAATACAGGAGAAAGGGAGAGAGAGAGAAAGTGAATGTGGGGATCAAATTCAGTAAGCTAGTACTGATAAATGGCCAACAAAAGATTTTGACTTAGAGATAAATTCATGGATATTTTACTGGAAAGGCATTTTGTTTGCCAAATAATTATGAATTCATTCTCCCCTTGGATTACAAAATTTGTTAATTTTCTGCTTAAAAGTCAGAATATTAATATGAAATGCATGCTTTGAGGATTAACTATAAAAGTCTCTATTAATTATTGAAATTAATCAATGGCTAAAGGACTATGAAGGCTTCTGTTACCAGAAAACATTAGCAGTAAAAGGATAAACTGCTAAGAAGTTTATGATGATGATTATTTATTAAAGAGTATTTATAACATTGTGAAATATTTTTTCCTTGACTCAAAAACAAAGCAAAGCATCTTAACATGAAAGTTACTTCATTAACATGAAATAGCAGGGCTCTGATCAATATTTAAAACATACATTCTGGTTATTATAAATATATATTATTTGCTAATACCACAAATATTTAAAATAATACTCAGGCTGCCCAGTTTCCAGTATTCATTAAATAGTACTAGTAGATATTAAGTTCATTTCTTGCCTTACTTAAGAAAATTTTCTTCCTGGAACAACACCTGTTTGATGATTCTGTTTTGTATATAAGAAGTTACCCATTAAAATTTCATTTCTGCTAACAAAGGTCATTCCATGATTTTATTTATGGTTTAATTTAAGAGCTATCAGTATTATCTTAACTATAGTGAGAGACTACTTTACAGGATACATACATGCATACTATGGATATATTTTAAATACACTTCAAAATTATTATTCTTGACTCAATGAAACATAAATCTTATTCACAAGTTGATTTATGACAAATGTTTTGTTCATACAAAACTACATGAATGCCGCTTTCTAATGTTCTACTTTAAGCTTAAAGGACAGTCTCACTTATTTCAGTTTTTGGATCCAAAAAATTAAATTATGCCTTGGTGTTTTTCTTTTCTTTTAACTTTGGATTTGAATAGCAAGGATTAGAAGCTTATGTTTTATTTTCTTTAGTTTAATTTTCATTGTATTTTTTCTCCAAGGACTGTTAATTTAGACTACAGGGGAATTGCAGGGGAATAAGAAATTGAATAAAAAACAAACAAAAAAACAAATGAAAAACCCTTCAACATATATAAAACAATATACATGCTATGATCTCCAAACACAAACTCTGGGAGAATCAAGACTTTTATGAGATTGTTATCTGAAGATTGACACATTCCTCCTTAGACTGTGAGCAGGTTATATATATTCTCTAAAGTAAGTTTCACTGACTTGAAAGATAACCATCTATCTTTGAATAAAATGATAACATATAGGGGTACTGGGGGGATACATGAAAGAGCTCAAGAGCAGAAAAGCCATTAAACACTCTAGAACAGAGATGGCATCAGAGTAGAGAGAAATAGAAACTTGCAGTGTAATTCTGTTGTTCATTATCAGGAGTTCTTATATTTTACTATGCATTAACATTACTTACAGCACTTATTGAAACAGATTTCTGGGCAGCAAGCACATTGTTCCCGACTTAGTAGGTGTAGCATGGGGTCTGTAAATGTGCACTTCTAACAAGTTTCTAGGTAATAAAGATATGGCTAATTTAGACACCACAATTAAAGAAATGCAGATTCCCTACAACCTAGCCTACTAGCACAGGAAGAACTCTACAAATGAAGCTGGAGTGAAAAAGGAGACAGGAAGTTTTTGCTGTGAGCCATATAGACACATGGATGTGAAAGCCAAGCAGGAATCACAAGTGGATGTGGCAGATTGATATAGCAAACATTCTTCCCCTCTCCTCTCTCAGCAGTTATGCACAACACACACATGCACAAACACACACACCACAATTATTTGGAAGCTACATTCAAAGGAGTGAGGAGAAAGAATTAAACCATAGGACTATTCAGAAAAACAGTTAAATTTTTTTAAAACCTTAAGAAAATATCAAATAATAAAATAAAAAGGAGATTAAGAAACACATGAGAATTGCAAAGAGTATTTCATATTCTGAAATTGAATACAGACAAGATAAACACTTAAAGTAAAACCTAATAAACAACCGAAACTTAAACCTAAAACAATTGGAGAGAGAAGAACAAAAAAACCCCAAAAGTTAGCAGAAGGAAAGAAATCATAAAGATGAGATCAGAAATAAATGAAAAAGAAATGAAGGAAACAATAGTAAAGATCAATACAACTAAAAGCTGTTTTTTTTGAGAAGGAAAACAAAATTGATAAGCCATTAGCCAGACTCATCAAGAAAAAACAGAAGAAGACTCAAATCAACAGAATTAGAAATGAAAAAGGAGAAGTAACAACTGACACTGCAGAAACACAAAGGATCATGTGAGATTGCTACAAGCAACTGTATGCCAGTAAAATGGACAACCTGGAAGAAATGGACAAATTCTTAGAAAAGCACAACCTTCCGAGACTGAACCAGGAAGAAATAGAAAATATGAACAGGCCAATCACAGGCACCAAAATTGAAACTGTGACTAAAAAGCTTCCAACAAACAAACCCCAGGGCCAGATGGCTTTACAGGTGAATTCTATCAAACATTTACAGAAGAGCTAACACCTATCCTTCTCAAACTCTACCAAAATACAGCAGAGGGAGGAACACTCCCAAACTCATTCTATGAGGCCACCATCACGCTGATACCAAAACCAGATGAAGATGTAGCAAAAAAAGAAAACTACAGGCCAGTATCACTGATGAACACAGATGCAAAAATCCTCAACAAAACACTAGCAAATAGAATCCAAGAGCACATTAAAAGGATCATACACCATGATCAAGTGGGATTTATCAAGGAATGCAAGGATTCTTCAATATATGCAAATCAATCAATGTGATACACTATATTAACAAATTGAAGGATAAAAACCATATGATCATCTCAATAGATGCAGAAAAAGGTCGACAAAATTCAACACAAATTTATGATAAAAAAACTCTCCAAAAGTGGGCATGGGAGAACTTATCTCAACATAATAAAGACAATATATGACAAACCCACAGCCAACATCATTCTCAATGGTGACAAACTAAAAGCATTTCCTCTAAGTTCAGAAACAAGACAAGGTTGCCCACACTCACCACTATTATTCAACATAGTTATGGAAGATTTAGCCACAGCAGTCAGAGAAGAAAAAGAAATAAAATGAATACAAATCAGAAAAGAAGAAGTAAAAGTGTCACTGTTTGCAGATGACATGACACTAAACATAGAGAATCCTAAAGATCCTACCAGAAAACTACTAGAGCTATTCAATGAATTTGGTAAAGTAGCAGGATACAAAATTAATGCACAGAAATATCTTGCATTCTTATACACTAACAACAAAAAATCTGAAAGAGAAATTAAGGAAACACTCCTATTTACCATTGCACCAAAAAGAATAAAATACCTAGGAATAAAGCTACCTAAGGAGACAAAAGACATGTATGCAGAAAACTATAAGACACTGATGAAAGAAAGTAAACATGATACAAACAGATGAAGAGATATACCATGTTCTTGATTTGGAAGAATCAACATTGTGAAATTGACTATACTACACAAAGCAATCTAAAGATTCAATGCATTCCCTATCAAACTACCAATGGCATTTTTCACAGAACTAGGAAAAAAATTTCACAATTTGTAGGGAAACACAAAAGATGCAGAATAGCCAAAGCAATCCTGAGAAAGAAAAACAGAGCTGGAGGAATCAGGCTCCCTGACTTCACACTATATGAGAAAGCTACAGTCATCAAGACAGTATGGTATTGGCACAAAAACAGAAATATGGATCAATGGAACAGGATAGAAAGCCCAGAGATAAACCCATGCACATATGGTCACCTTATCTTTGGTAAAGGAGGCAAGAATGTAGAAAGGAGAAAAGACCACCTCTTCAATAAGTGGTGCTAGACAAATTGGACAGCTACATGTAAAAGAATGAAATTAGAACACTTCCTAACACCATACAAAAAAATAAACTCAAAATGGATTAAAGGCCTAAATGTAAGGTCAGACACTATAAAACTCCTAGAGAAAAACATAGGCAGAACACTCTATGATATAAATCACAGCAAGATCCTTTTTGACCCACCTCCTAAAGAAATGGAAATAAAAACAAAAATAAACAAATGGGACCTCATGAAACTTAAAAGCTTTTGCATAGCAAAGGAAACCATGAACAACACGAAAGACAACCCTCAGAATGGGAGAAAATATTTGTAAAGAAAACAACTGACAAAGGATTAATCTCCAAAA
The DNA here is from genome assembly GCF_025265405.1 of Mesoplodon densirostris. Lineage (NCBI taxonomy): Eukaryota > Metazoa > Chordata > Mammalia > Artiodactyla > Ziphiidae > Mesoplodon > Mesoplodon densirostris. The sequence continues at coordinate 25,420,991 of NC_082663.1, forward strand.
TATACAAGCAGTTCATGCAGCTCAATATCCAGAAAAAAAACAACCCAATCTAAAAATGGGCAGAAGATCTAAACAGACATTTCTCCGAAGAAGATATACAGATTGTCAACAAACACATGAAAGGATGCTAAACATCACTAATCATTAGAGAAATGCAAATCAAAACTACAATGAGATATCACCTCACACCAGTCAGAATGGCCATTGTCAAAAAATCTAGAAACATTAAATGCTGGAGAGGGTGTGGAGAAAAGGGAATCGTCTTTCACTGTTGGTGGGAATGTAAACTGATACAGTCAATATGGAGAACAGTATGGAGGTTCCTTAAAAAACTAAAAATAGAACTTCCATATAACCCAGCAATCCCACTACTGGGCATATACCCTGAGAAAACCATAATTCAAAAAGAGTCATGTAGCACAATGTTCATTGCAGTTCTATTTACAATAAGCAGGACATGGAATCAACCTATGTGTCCATCGACAGGTGAATGGATAAAAAAGATGTGGCACATATATACATGGAATATTACTCAGCCATTAGAAGAAATGAAATTGAGTTATTTTTAGTGAGGTGGATGGACCTAGAGTCTGTCATACAGAGTGAAGTAAGTCAGAAAAGAGAAAAACAAATACCATATGCTAACACATATATATGGAATTTAAAAGAATAAAATGGTTTTGATGAACCTAGGGGCAGGACAGGAATAAAGATGAAGATGTAGAGAATGGATTTGAGAGCATGGTGAGAAAGGGTAAGCTAGGATGAAGTGAGAGAGTAGCACTGTTGTATATATACTAACAAATGTAAAATAGATAGCTAGTGGGAAGCAGATGCATAGTACAGGGAGATCAGCTTGGTGATTTGTGATCACCTAGAAGAATGGCATAGGGAGGGTGGGAGGGAGACACAAGAGGGAGGGGATATGGGGGTATAGGTATGCATATAGATGATTCACTTTGTTATACAGCAGAAACTAACATAACATTGTAAAGCAATTATACTCCAATAAAGATGTTAAAAAAAAAAGAAAAACCTGAAAGAAGAGATCAGAAGATTCAAAACAGAACAGAAAATGTTATAAGAGAAAACATGATTTTAAAAATGAGCTACTGGAGCTGAGAGAGTCATTCAAAAGGAAAAAGGAATTTAATAAATAGACAAGTAATTCAATATTAAAAATAACAAAAATAAAATGAATAATCTGGAAAAATATATGTTAAGTGCTAGCTAGACATGATGAAAATACTCATATACACAGTGGACAGAAAATATAAGAATAAAGAATAGATATGAAGACAAATATAAACAAAATGGGGTTCATAATAAACATAACAAGTGACAGAAAATATGCTTCAGTATATAGAAATGTTTTCCTGAAATAAAAGATATAAAGTTACATTGAAATAAAAAGACATACTTCCACATACAGAATATATTCTGAAAGAAATAAAAACCCAAATATGAAATACTCATACTTACTAGAAGAAAATATATGAGAATAGATTTAGAAACTTGGATATAGAGAAAGATTTTTAAAATGGACCCAAAAGATACAAGTTATAAAGGAAAGAATTAATAGATTTAGCAATGCCAGAATTTATAAGTTCTGAATGTGAAAGAGTGAGGTTTCAGGTTGTATGAAAGTTGAAGCAGTATGGGGCCCCCTCAACAAGGAAAAAGCTGGAATGTATACATTTATTTGTTCTTTGTTCTGGAGCAAAAATTCTTGTCTTCTTGGTATCATTATTGCTATTATATTTTAATGAAATTTTAAAATATTTGATACATTATTCCTATATTTTTAGAGAAGTGTTGAGAAAATTATACAGAAGATCACTCATGGATCTATACTAAAATTGTGCTATAATAGTGTATGCACAGTAAAACCCCGACTATATAACTCAAGACACAAATTTGAAAATAGAAGAAATTAGCTAAAGTGCACATGGTAATGATCTGTTTTGTTGAGTTATGACTAATAGATAGATTTTTCTGAAGTCTAAAATATTACAGTTCTAATCAAGGTCTCACATTATATTTTCTTCTGAGTTTGTGTTACCTCAACAGCTTTATGAAGGTGAAGTTTACAAATGGAATACCACGTCTTGAAACCAGTGAACCTACTTTCCAGGTGACAACTGATTGGATTGGTGGAAGCCATCTGTAGGTAATCACTGGCCAATGAAAATAGTTGAGTAAACAAAATCTCTTTAACATCAGCTCTTCCAAACAGAGTCTACCCTTCGTATGCCAGACAAAGAAAGAGAAAACATACCGTGGTGGGAAAGAGCTGGCTGCGGTTAAGAACTAAATCTGGAATCAACACCATATATCAGTGATACTACATTTGTGATTTGTTGCGTATTACTTAACTTTATTAAGCTTCAGCTTTCTGACTCCAAAATGTTAACTGTAGTAACGTTTATGCCATGAGGTGGCTGTGGTGAGTAAATGAGACCATGTAGGTAGATGGATTTGGTATGAAATAAGCATTCAATATATGCAATACATGTTTGTAATAAATACAGTAATGCTGGAAAAGGAGGCACACACTGAGGAGCAACATTCTGAGACAGCAGAAGCCATGAGTAAGCCAAGACCTGGGTTAAAGGAAGTTATCTGTGGAAGCAGAAACAGTGGAAGGAGACATGATTTGGTTGGGCTCCACAATGGTGACTTACAGAGTCACGAGCAGCTGGGCTTCTGGAAAAATAAAAGACAGCCTTGATGTCCAGTCTAATCTGATCTACATTCTATTAACATGATAATTTGTTGCACATCTTTTCATACATTTCTTCTTTTTCAGTACTTTGATGTATTCGTACAATAAGCCCCCTTTTATTTTATTTTATTTTTTCCACTTATGTGAAATACTTTATTTATATTTCGAATTTATTTTTGGCTGTGTTGGGTCTTTGTTGCTACGTGAGGGCTTTTTCTAGTTGCAGTGAGTGGGGGTTACTCTTGGTTGTGGTGTGCAGGCTTCTCATTGCGGTGGCTTGTCTTGTTGCGGAGCATGGGCTCTAGATCCGTGGGCTTCAGTAGTTGTGGTTCACAGGTTTAGCTGCTCCGTGGAACGAGAGATCTTCCCAGACCAGGGCTCAAACCTGTGTCGCCTGCATTGACAGGCAGTCTCTTAACCACTGCGCCACCAAGGAAACCCTTTATTTATTTACCTTTAACATCTTTATTGGAGTATACTTGCTTTACAATGCTGTGTTAATTTCTGCTTTATAACAAAGTGAATCAGCTATACATATACATATATCCCCATATTTCTTCCCTCTTGTATCTCCCTCTCACCCTCCCTATCACACCCCTCTAGGTGGTCACAAAGCACAGAGCTGATCTCCCTGTGCTATGTGGCTGCTTCCCACTAGCTATCCATTTTACATTTGGTAGTATACATAAGTCCAGGCCACTCTCTCACTTCGTCCCAGCTTACGCTTCCCCCTCCCTGTGTCCTCAAGTCCACTCTCTACATATGCGTCTTTATTCCTGTCCTGCCCCTAGGTTCTTCAGAACCTTTTTTTTTTCTTTTAGATTCCATATATATGTGTTGGCATATGGTATTTGCTTTTCTCTTTCTGACTTACTTCACTCTATATGACAAACTCTAGGTCCATCCACCTCACTATAAATAACTCAATTTTGTTTCTTTTTATGGCTGAGTAATAATCCATTGTATATATGTGCCACATCTTTTTTATCCATTCATCTGTCAATGGAAACTTAGGTTGCTTCCATCTCCGGGCTATTGTAAATAGAGCTTCAGTGAACACTGTGGTACATGACTCTTTTTGAATTATGGTTTTCTCAGGGTATATGCCCAGTAGTGGGATTGCTGGGTCGTATGGTAGTTTTATTTTTAGGTTTTTAAGGGGTCTCCATACTTTTCTCCACAGTGACCATATCAATTTACATAGCTACCAACAGTGCAACAGGGTTCCCTTTCCTGCACACCCTCTCCAGCATTTATTGTTTGTAGATTTTTTGATGATGGCCATTCTGACTTGTGTTAGGTGATATCTCATTGTAGTTTTGATTTGCATTTCTCTAATGATTAATGATGTTGAGCATTCTTTCATGTGTTTGTTGGCAATCTGTATATCTTCTTTGGAGAAGTGTCTGTTTAGATCTTCTGCCCATTTTTGGATTGGGTGGTTTGTTTTTGGACATTGAGCTGCATGAGCTGCTTGTATATTTTGGAGATTAATCCTTTGTCAGTTGCTTCATTTGCAAATATTTTCTCCTGTTCTGAGGGTTGTCTTTTCATCTTGTTTATGGTTTCCTTTGTTGTGCAAAAGCTTTTAAGTTTCATTATGTCCCATTTGTTTATTTTTGTTTTTATTTCCATTTCTCTAGGAGGTGGGTCAAAAAGGATCTTGCTGTGATTTATGTCATAGAGTGTTCTGTCTATGTTTTTCTCTAGGAGTTTCATAGTGTCTGGCCTTACCTTTAGGTCTTTAATCCATTTTGAGTTTATATTTGTGTATGGTGTTAGGGAGTGTTCTAATTTCATTTTTTTTACATGTAGCTATCCAGTTTTCCCAGCACCACTTATTGAAGAGATTGTCTTTTCTCCATTGTATATTCTTGCCTCCTTTATCAAAGATAAGGTGACCATACATGCATGGGTTTATCTCTGGGCTTTCTGTCCTGTTCCATTGATCTATATTTCTGTTTTTGTGCCAGTACCATACTGTCTTGATTACTGTCATATCTTTTTCTTCAAAATATAACCCTCAGTCTTCTCTGGTGGCACAGTGGTTGAGAGTCCACCTGCTGATGCAGAGGACACGGGTTCGTGCCCCGGTCCAGGAAGATCCCACATGCCGCGGAGCAGCTGGGCCTGTGAGTCATGGCCGCTGAACCTGTGCGTCTGGAGCCTGTGCTCTGCAATGGGAGAGGCCATAGCAGTGAAAGGCCCGTGTACCACACACACACAAAATATATATATAAAACCCTCTGTCTGTTCTGATAGTAATATAGATATCACTTTCTATTAAGCCTTTCTATATGTTTTTTATTTCAATATTTTGGAAAGTCTTGTTCCAGGTACTTTTGTAGTAAGGCACATGGAATGCTAGTTTAAGATGAAGATTCCTGAGGTCTGTATACAAAAGAAAACCTCTGATAGTGAACCTCAGAATCTGATGGCTCTAATTTCCTATTCACAGAAAACTAAATGCTAGCCGTATAAGGGTTTATATACTTTTCTTTTCCTAAACCTTTAATGGGTGTGATTTTCAAACAGCTATTTAGGGTTATTTGATTCAGTTTCTATGAAATCTGCATTTTAATATTTATCCTAGGTAAAACTATTACTACTTTCTATGTGTCACACTTGGAAGTAATGCTTTAATGTAATTATTTTATAATATTAACCATCTGACACTATGGTAACATAAATTGTTATTAAAAGCTTCAAAAGATTACACTTTCACATGTTTTTTTCAGTTAAAATATAATATACTGGAAAGCTGAATCCAATTCATAAGCCTTTTTTGTATGATCTGCAGAGACCAATAAAGTACTATTTATACTAAGAATTACATGAAAACAGTAATTCCTAATGGTTTCCAAGATTGATAGCCCTCCTAGAGAGTAGGAAAATATTCTGCCCCCTTGATTTTTATCTGATAAATTCATGACCACCTAGTTAGCGTAATGTGTGACCTTACACATGTGAGTGTAACAAATAGTGTCAAAAAAACAAATATAAGGCAAAGAGTCATATAAATTGAAAAACGATGGTTTCTAGTAATTATCTTATGGATGACCTTGCTGTTGTTTTCTTACATAACAAATAACACAGGTGTTTGCTATTCATAAAAGGTAGTTTCAAATGGTCTCTCACCTGTCTCAGGGGCCTGATACTGTACATTTAGTGATTTATTAATGCACACTTTTACATATCACAAAAGAGATTCAGCTCATATACATAAAATGCTGTCTGAATGTACTGAAGAGCATTTCAGAAAGTTGGAAGGGTTACTATTTTATCATAACCAGCATTTAAGGTCTGTTAAGAAAAAAAATGTCACTCAATCGACATTCATTTACCTGGTATTTATTTTGTTTCATTTATCTAAAACAAAATCCCTCAAACCATGTTCATTCTGTTCATATGTAATACATTTTATATATTTATTTGACTGAAATTAAAATACTACACTTTATTTGAGTGACAACTGAGTGACAGATGTTAAGTGTCTTCAGGGGAAAACTGTTTAAGAAAAACATATTTAAAAATTTCCTATTGAATCAATCATTATTTCTAACACTAAAATTTTCATAGGAATGAAAGATGGATGAGTTGTTGATAAAGGCAAATATTTTTTATGATATTATGAGGTTTTGCCTTATTTTGTATGATGTTTGACAAACAGCAACATCTGTCTAAAATCTGTCAATATGATGGATGGGAAGCATAAATCACATCATCTTATGTCAACACTCCTCTCAGAACAATATTTTAACATAAATTCAGTGCTATGTCATGAATGTGACACTTGGGAATAAAGAAAGCCCATATAACGTTCAGCTGAATCCTATTTACATAGTTATTTTTAACCTTTTTTGATGTAGGAAGTCAAAACTTAAAAAAAACCTCTCAAAAGATATAAACTATATCTCATACAGTTTGAAAGCTGTTAATATATACAAATGAAATTCTAAGCATATATTCTATTGTAAAGTCTATATTGACGTTGACATTTCCTATGAACTCATATTCTGAAGGTAATGAAACGAAAGGATTCAATGTGCAAGTTTGGAGTTTTGGCTAACTTTTTTTTTTTTTTTTTTTTTTTTTTTTTTTGCGGTACGCGGACCTCTCACTGGTGTGGCCTCTCCCGTTGCGGAGCACAGGCTCCAGACGCGCGGAGCCAGCAACCATGGCTCACGGGCCCAGCCGCTCCGTGGCATGTGGGATCTTCCCGGACCGGGGAACGAACCCGTGTCCCCTGCATCGGCAGGCGGACTCTCAACCACTGCGCCACCAGGGAAGCCCATGGCTAACATTTATTTGAATGCATTTTATTAAAAGTTCATGCAATTGTAATACCTTCTTGACGCCAGTGTTAGAGCTGATGATTTTTAGTAATTTATAAAGTGTTCCAAAACATCACAAGCCTCCTGACCACTGAGAAGCATCACTTCAAATAATCAAATACCTTTTAAAAAAATTTTAACTGTAAGACAGAATTTTACCAATGTTTGTGAATACATTAAATGTGTCCTAAATGTATTTCATTAAAACATATTCTCATTCATCAGAGTAGTCCCTTCTGTATGGGCAAGACAACTAGATTTTTTATTTGTTTAGATAATGTTTCTAAGGTTTTAACATTTATAATTGAACCTTAATAAATTTATCCAAAAGTTTGATTGCTGTATCTGAGCTTCTCCTCCTCAATCTCCAAACTCATATACATTTGAAAGTGTTCATTTTGTAACTCTGTGCTAGGATAGGATGACCTTTCCTGTCCATGACCCTGGAAGAGTCAATCCTAGACTATTCTTGTGTTAGAAGAAACATCGTCCCCTCATGCTCCTCCTAACTGAATTTTTTCACCACCTTGAATAAACCAGTTTAATTGCCTGTCCCTTAACATATAACCATCTTATCTAATGGAGTTTCTTTCAATTGCTTCTAAGCCTCTTCCGGTTATCCTGAAGCAGAGGTTAGTAGGGCACGCTCCTCTGATTGTTGTTCTGTCTAAAGGCATTTAGTCTCAATTCTCATGACACAAAATGAAGTGATACTCTGATAGTTTTAACCCCAATATGATGAATAGAACCACCACAAACATTAATCTAGGCACTGAAGCATTACTGCCATTAAATTTTTGTCTTTTTATTTTGTTTGTTCATTACTAAATCATCTTACTTAAATTACATTTGCCAGAAAGAAAAACAAAAGTCCATTTCACTTACCACCATGTAGTTTAAATGGCATTCTGCCTAACCATTCATGCAAAGAAGAGAACTTTGTTGTCAGTGGGTGTGATCACACCAAATAATTTTAGACACTCAAACTCTGTTTTACCTCACAGTACTTGTCTGTTTATTGAACCTTGATAATTATTCAAGTTTTTTTACCGAAGCTAGCTACACACATAAACCCAATTGAAGAAAATGATGATTTGATTAAATTCATTAATATGGTAACTAACGTATAGCTAAAATAGAGTTTGGATTCAACTAAGTTATTTAAACCTTATTTTACCTTTTTTCTTCCATGATAGATGTTTATATTCTATGTCACAGATTTTATCTCTAAAATCACAACATAGGAAACGTTATAAAATTAGGTAAAGATTAATTTTATATTGTCTTGTAAATCCTGATTTGAAGATAACTCTAACAGCCCTCATAGCTTTACCTAAGAATGGCAAGTGTCTCAAACCACCAGGCCAATCTGGAATTCCCAAGACAAGACATGTATTAGGTCAGGTAGGACAAGCCTCTATGATGGATTGGCTATTACTCTAAGATGAATGCAACTATGTTTCAAGTGAGTCTAGATGTTCCCTTAATGTCCTTATTGAAATTCCCAATAAGGCTGCATTCACTTACTGAATCATAAAGGTGGTAATAACCTTGGATATAAAAAAATAAGAATTTAGCCTAAGCCCTACTCACTTCAAGACCTGAGTCACAACAAACAGTTTAAGAGGATGAATGACTCAAAGCAACATACCACTCAGAATTCCTTCCAACTAAGGAAGCTAGCAAAGCGAGGAGGGTTTCAGCATCAGACAGAACCCAAATTCATAATCCTGCTCTTCCGTGTACTAGGTGTGTGTCTTTGGGCCAGCCACCTAAGCTCTCTGCACCTCAGTTCTAACCTGTAAAATGAGGATGGCCATTGTTCCTAAATCACGGGATCGTTGTAAGGACCCAGTAAGGTATCACAGGGGAGGAACGGGGAACAATTCCAGACACAGAGAAAGTGCTCAATAAATGTCAGCATTCATTTAAAAAAATAATAAGAAGAAGAAATAAGGTACTGGGAGACATGGTAATATAAGTGGGGAAATCTGCATAACTTTTTGAACCAATTTATTCCCAAAATAAATGAGAATAAAGAAACACTTGAATTTTATTTATAGAAATGAAAGACTAACATGTTCTTTCAAAATAGTCTTCTTGAGCTTGTTATGAATATATAAAAGATGATATAAATGAAGAGCACAATACTGTTTCGTAATAACTGGAAGGAGGATCACATGGATAGCCCATTTTTCCTATATAGAAAGCAATTCAAAGGGAAAGGTAGGGTTTCCCTGGTGACGCAGTGGTTGACAGTCCACCTGACGATGCAGGGGACACGGGTTCGTGCCCTGGTCCGGGAAGATCCCACATGCCACGGAGCGGCTGGGCCCGTGAGCCATGGCCGCTGAGCCTGTGCGTCCAGAGCCTGTGCTCCGCAATGGGAGAGGCCAAAGCACTGAGAGGCCCATGTACCGCAAAAAAAAAAAAAAAAAAAAAGAAAGAAAAAAGAAAAAGGAAAGGTAAATTAATTTTAAGAGAAGATGTAAACATTATTATGTATGACCCACTCTCAATTCCTCACTGCTTCCCACCCCCTACAAATCTGAGAAACATGAACTATAAAAAAGTTACAAGAGGAATTATGTCATGATTTAGGTGGAAAGTAGTGAAAAGTATAAACCTAACAATATTTTAAAAATAGTTCATCCGTTAAGGGTGACAAGAGAGGAAGCTACATTGTGAGCTGTGTGATACAGTAGATAGGTTTGTTCAATGTCTTTTTCCCCACTCTCCCTGGGCATAACTTCCAGATGACTGATTGTCATAAGTAAGTCCCTGACTCAGCAACCACGGAGGAAGCTGTGTTAAGGAGCTCATTCAGTATTATGGAAGCCAACATCAGAGCTAGAATGTTGCACCAAGATAATTAACATATCCTAAATGGATTCAGGTACATCTCTTAATTACAACTGTTAGCAAAGTATGGAGACAATATGTTTCTCAGCCATCTAGATGGTTTCAAATAATGTCTCTAAATTGAGTTAATGCCGAATAGGAATGGGGGATCTTTCTTTACTTTAATTCTTTGTGGTCAACCAAAAACTCAATTAATAGTGTGACTTATTAAAACCAAATATCATATATTAACTCATATACGTGGAATCTAGAAAAATGGTACAGATAAACTGGTTTGCAGAAATAGAGACACAGGTGTAGAGAACAAATGTATAGACATGAAGGGGGGAAAGTGGGGGGATGGAAGGGATGGTGGGATGAATTGGGTGATTGGGATTGACATATATACACTAATATGTATAAAATAAATACCTAATAAGAACCTGCTGTATAATAAAATAAATTAATTAAAATTAAAAAAAATAGTGTGACATTGCCAATCTTCTGATATTCTAATTTTCTGGCCTTATTCATTGTACCCTATGGTGTGTCAGTGACAGCACCTTCAGCATAAATCCTAAGACAGTAATACATGATTTGATTCATTGCTGTGGGCTGCTGTACCCCTGAGAGCATTTTTATTATCCTAAAATTCAAAGAAAAAAAATCTCAGGAGAATGTGTTGTTTCCTTACATATTCAAGATTGATGTAAAGATAGAAAAAATTTGAAAGTAAAAGTTATCAGTTATTTCTTTAAAACATTGGGGGCTGCTTGGATGAAAGCTGGTGATTCTATGAAGAAAATTTTCAAAATCAGGTAATTGTAGCCAGCTCATTGCTGACTTCCACGGCATATCTCGATTTACAATAAAGATAAGCCCTATTAGGGAGAAAGGCATTTAAAAAGAAGAGACTTCTTAGAATTATGCTTAAGAGGAAGAACAGGATGTCAGGTGAAGCACATGCAAAGTATTGCCTTCAGCATAAAAGCTGAAGTCACAAATAAATCACACTAGGACAGAACAAGTCCTATGATCCATATCACTAAAAGCCATTTTATCACCTTCTGAGTGTCAGGATCATTCTTACTCTTATCAATTGCTCACAGAATTTACATTAACAATTTTTTAAAAATACAGGCAAGTTGAAAGTGTTAATAACTCTTAGGGAAATGGTAGCAACCTTATCATCCTTAGGGCACTGATAAAGACCAACTGCACCCAAGGGAAACAGAAGCAGTCATTCTACATCTGGGAGTGGAATAAGCATATGTGCTGGACTGCGCTACACCAGGAGCACCAAACAGACACACCCCACTGACCAGGCCATGTTGCAGGCCTAAGACAAAGGCTTAATTAGAGGCACAGTGTAAAGACCAGCCTAAAGCTGGGAGGGTAAAGTAGGAGTTAAAGGAAAAAAAAAAGAAAGAAGGAAAGAAAAAACCTTGGCAAGCCGGCCCCCACCTTAAATACAGTATCACTAAAGAAACTGAAGACTGGTGAACTAAGGGTATTCATAAGAACCACAAACTCAAACCCAGCCCAACTCTTAATTTGATTAACTCCTCACCCTACATGTTAAAAGCCTAACAGAAAACACTCCCATTTCCAGGCATAAAACTGTTTAGCTTAATTGTATTTGCAAAATCCCTTCATCTTTACCACACAAGGTAATATAATCACAGGAAAAAAAAATCCCATCACATTCATAGATGCCACACTCAGAGAGCCAAAGGGAGAGTATTATACAACAGTGTGAGTCACCAGGGGGCATCTTAGAATTCTGCCTATCACAGTAAGCAAACCACTTATGTGAAAATCTAAGACACAGTAGACACATTGATTGGCTCCTATTCCCATTAACACCAGGACAGAGCAAGTACAACAGCATTAAGGGCTGCTCCTTTATATACTTAAGGATTGTGGTCAATCCAAATTTTAATACAAAATAATAATCTCTGGCTCTTGTATAAATCCCTGGAACCAAACCTAAAAAGAATTTCACTAAAGGTAAAAAATTACACTTATGTATCTCTTTTATTACTTGAAAAACAACCATCAAATGATTCCTATCATTCATGAAAGGAGTAAGTTACTAAGCATTGCAGGATGGAAGATTAGTCAACAGTCCAATTAGCATCCATATTTTTATACTTGGAGTAATTCTATTGCACATTTGGAATTTGAAGCCACAGTTACTAAATGTGGCATTTGCACGCTATTACTTTATCTAAATTGCTGTAAATATTTAAGATCTTTCTATGTGTAAAAGGTAATCCAAATACCATATTCCACAATAATATTCACTCACAGTTTATTAGTAAAATATTTAGCATGCTGAAGGGAAATTACCCATCAGCTAATGAAGGATACATGGTGCTCAGGCAAAGAGTCAGGTTTGTAAATATATATATATATATATATATATATATATATATAACAGTACATGAATTTTTAAATTTAAAATAGCATAAGCAGAGAACAAAACTATTCAATATGTGTTCAGAGAAAAAAACAGGCATTTTGCAATTAAAATGATCACAAAAGGCTTCATAGAAGTGTCATTAGTCAGGAATTTTAGGATGGTTTGATTCATATAATTAGAAGGGGAAAAAGAACATTCCATCTAAAAGGAACAACCTTGATAATCTAATAAAGAAGGAAAGTGTAAATAATAATTGGCAAGTAGCAATTTGACTAGGAATAATAATAGGGAATTATTATTATGATTTATGTAGGAGACAACTTAACCACCACTTCCTCAAGAAAAAATCTAATGGAAGAGAAAAAAGGTGGAAGTTCTAGGTATTAGTAAGGTACTAAAAGTATAGTTTGAAAGAACTTTAACAATGGACTTAATATTCTTTGTTAAGCAATATTCATTATTTTTTTACAGTGTTAAGAAGTCAGATTTGTGGGATTGAGGACAGAGCAAAAGTTGTAAATTAACATTTTTGTAATGTAAACCATAATTTTGAAGTTAATAAAGGGATTTATGGAGGCAACAGGGCCGAAATATGGTGAAAGAATATATTTGTCATTGAAACTATTAAAGATACGTTTTTTTTCCTCCCTTCAATATCCAGTAACCTAAGATAAGAATGAAATAAAGCAGTAGAGTTTTACCCAAAACAAGTGGTTGGCCCCTGTCAAAAGTAAAAACTATTTGAAAGGCAATTAAATCAGACAGATGTTAAGAATCTATGAAAATTGAGAAGGGTAAATATGAAGAATGGTCAAGAAAGAAAGAGAATCGTATATTAGGGGTTGTAGTTATAATTTCAAGGTAAAAGAGGTTGGAGAGAGAGTGCTTTTAAGCAGTTGTGAGATCTAAGTTTAGGTCTAACTATAAATATTTCAAGCACCATAGACACTAAAGCTACTTGAGATGTACAAAGACCTGCAAGGTCAAAGAATTGAGAGAAGCCTCACCAGCTTAATTAAAGTCTCTGAAATATTGGCAGAGTGGAATGGAAAATTATCATCAGGTGCACTAATAACTGAATATAATGGGAAAAGGTGACTAGATAATATCAATATAGTTTTAAACATTACCATAAAAGTTGTTGGTATGAACTTCAAAGGAAAAGGTGTTGAAATATTGAGAGGGTTAATGATAATTCTGAAGAATCAGTGAAGAGCACTGAATTTGTCAACTCCTATTCTTCATCTTAAGAAATGGTGGCTAGAGCAGGACAAAAAATAAGACATTTAATCATGATGTGTACTACATGGACTGTATAAACAATATGATAGAAATTAAAATGTGAAACAATTAGAAAGCATGGTTCTTATCCACTAGTAGTTAAAAAAATGAAGGAGTCTCTAAGCATATAATGTTTATATGGGAAAGTCATGGCTTAGTTATGACAAATACTTTGAAGGAAAGTTTAAGTGAAAAGGTACAGAATAATATAACAAGAAGTTCAGGAAACAGAGAAAGAGAATTCTTGAGCAAGACAAAGAAGTAATTTGGAAGAAAATAAACAAAGGTCACTTTCAGAATAACCAGACTATAGTTGTTGACAGCCAATTGGACATAGTATCTCATACACTAATCTTTTAAGTGCTGGATTCATTGAACAATATCTATATACAAATTTTTCTGTACCTTGCCATCAAATATCAACTGGCCCTGTGAGTTCCAAAAACTCTTTGAGGAGATTCTAATAATTGTATAATGAAGAGAAGAGAGCAGATGATTCACTACTCTTGTCTACTATAAGCAACTTCCTTATTTTAAATATCATGGCTGTATTCTGGAAGTGGTGATATTTTCGATGAAGTTACCAAGTAGAATGTTGAACAATTACATCATACAACATAAAGAAAGGATGGGTGTTGGACAAAGAATAATGTAAAATATACTCTTTTATTTTTTATTTCTAATTGATGTAAAAGATAATTTTGTCCAAAGTAGTAATAGTAACAATATTTATTGTTTATAGTATATGTATAAATTAAACAATGTCATGCAAGGGAGGAACTATGAATATTCTGTCATAAGGAACATGCACTATACATGTGATTCACTTTTAAAGCTTTTGTAAACACAGTTTAAAAGACTATATAGTCTGTACCAAATATAGAATGATATATAAAAATTGTAAACACACAAATTTCATCTTCTTCATTAAAAGATGAATGTAACAGAAGAGCTCCTGTCGTCAGAGTTCACATGATTCCAATTCATTGGTCTATAAAATCATAATTCTACAGGTGCATTTGTGTGACTAAAATGTTACTACATTTTATACTATATGATTGTTATGATTATTTATTTTTTATTTTTATTTTTTTGCAGTAAGTGGGCCTCTCACTGTTGTGGCCTCTCCTGTTGTGGAGCACAGGCTCCGGACGCACAGGCTCAGCAGCCATGGCTCACGGGCCCAGCCACTCCACGGCATGTGGGATCTTTCTGGACCGGGGCATGAACCCGTGTCCCCTGCATTGGCAGGCGGACTCTCAACCACTGTGCCACAAGGGAAGCCCCGATTATTTCTTAAGTTGAATTTATAGAAGTTTAGTCTTCTACTTTTCATAAAATTTTATTAACATACAGCCATCAGTCAATGAAGAGAGAATAATCCAAAATCAATTCTTGCCTGAGAGGAATTTTCATCAAACTGAAGCCTTTTAACCCAGAGATATGTATTTGAGAGCACATTTTGTAAGATATTACCAATAAAAGTCATCTATCTGTAGTGTTAATTAATAAGTGCTTTTTTATAATAAATTGTGCAGAAACTATGACTAAAGACCTGAAAAACTAAATGCCAATGTGTTTTTAGATAAAATTCATGATATATATAATTACAGAAAAGGAAACATCAAAGATAAAGTGTCATCACTCTTAATTACCATAAATATGTTTGTAATCACTGGAATTTCTGAAATATTATGTATGGGGAAAGGATTATTTAAAACAGACACTTGAAGGAACACATAGAATTGTATAATTTCTTTGTGATTACTTAAAGTTATGAAAGTTTTTAATCCCTTTACAAATAAATAAAATTATTTTATAATGCAGCAGCATAATACAGTAGTACATAACAAAATAATATAACCCATAGCCTTAAAATGAAAATTTCATCACTGATTCTCTAAGCATAATCAAATTTTTTTTATAAATTGACTGAATCTGAGGTGTTGATTAAGAAAAACCACTTACTGTTCACAGGCACATCTTATAAATGCACAGCATACATATATCACAGACTATATACAACTTTTTTTATTATGAAAGACACTGGTTTTATAGATTATGCTGCAGTGTAAAATCTGTTGAAACATCACAATAATCGAAGCAGGTCAAGACCTGTCCTTAGGGCTAACTTTTCAAGTCAAATAATTTCTCAACAACTTGGGAAGACACAAACCTCCAGAATCACAAGCAAAATTTTTTTCACAATTCTTCAAGAAAATTGATAGTACCTCTAACTTCATGAAAAGCTTAGGCTGCTGTCATTAAAGAGGATAATAAATAACTATATTTAGTGAATAGAGCTGAACAATATCATTCAAGTAAATATGTGTAATCACTGATAAATTAATAACTATAAATTAGTTAAAAAATGAATGAACATCACCAGATTTGCTTCTTCAATGAAGAAAGGTGAAATATTTACTCATAAGATTCAAACATGTAACTCTATCAGAATTTGTAGCTTTAATTTTAAATACTACTGTTTAGAAATAAGAAATTCTTTATTTAAGGAGAAATTACACACCATGATCTTTTCCACATGTAATTCCAAATATAGAAAACAGAGTAGAGAGTAACTGGTCTTTTAACCAGTGTGTATTATTCAGAGATAAGAGAACCAATGAAGCTGAAGTAGGCATTTCAAAGTAATACTTTTGTAAAATTTTGTAGTAATAATAATAATAAATAAAAATAAATAACTCTGGCACTCCCTCTTGTGAGAGGACCAGAATCACAACTAACTGCTGATCAATCAATCACCCACAGGAAGACACTGGAACTCACCAAAAAAGATAGCTCACATTCAAAGACAAAGGAGAAGCCACAATGACACAGTAGGAGGGGCGCAATAACAATAAAATCAAATCCAATAACTGCTGGGTGGGTGAATCACAAACTGGAGAACACTTATACCACAGAAGTCCACCCACTGGAGTGAAGGTTCTGAGACCCATGTCAGGCTTCCCAACCTGGGGGTCCAGCAATGGGAGGAGGAATTCCTAGAGACTCAGACGTTCAAGACAAGTTGGACAGGACTGGGGGAAACAGAGACTCCACTCTTGGAGGGCACACACAAAGTGGTGTGCACATTGGGACCCAGGGGAAGGAGCAGTGACCCCTTAGGAGACTGAATCAGACCTACCTGCTAGTGTTGGAAGGTCTCCTGAAGAGGTGGGGGGTGGCTGCATCTCACTGCGAGGACAAGGACACTGGCAGCAGAAGTTCTGGGAAGTACTCCTTGGCAATAGCCCTTCCAGAGTCTGCCATTAGCCCCACAAAAGAGCCCAGGTAGGCTCCAGTGCTGGGTGGCCTCAGGCCAAACACCAGCAGGGAGGGAACACAGCCCCATCCATCAGCAGACAAGTGGATTAAAGTTTTACTGAGCTCTGTCCACCAGAACAAAAGTCAGCTCTACCCACCACCAGTCACTTGCATTAGGAAACTTGCACAGACCTCTTAGATAGCCTTATCCACGAGAGGGCAGACAGCAGAAGCAAGAAGAACTACAATCCTGCAGCCTGTGGAACAGAATACATTCACAGAAAGATAGATAAGATGAAAAGGCAGGGGGATATGTACCAGATGAAGGAACAAGATAAAACCCCAGAAAAACAACTAAATGAAGTGGAGATAGGTAACCTTCCAGAAAAAGAATTCAGAATAATTATAGTGAAGATGATCCAGGACCAAGGAAAAAGAATGGAGGCAAAGCTCGAGAAGATGCAAGAAATGATTAACAAAGACCTAGAAGAATTAAAGAACAAACAAACAGAGATGAACAATACAATAACTGAAATGAAAACTACACTAGAAGGAATCAATAGCAGAATAACTGAGGCAGAACAGAGAAGTGACCTGGAGGACAGAATGGTGGAATTCACTGCTGTGGAAGATAATAAAGAAAAAAGAATGAAAAGAAATGAAGACAGCATAAGAGACCTCTGGGACAACATTAAAGGCAACAACGTTCACATTATAGGGGTCCCAGAAGGAGAAGAGAGAAAGAACCCGAGAAAATATTTGAAGAGATTATATTTGAAAACTTCTGTAACATGGGAAAGGAAATAGCCACCCAAGTCCAGGAAGCACAGAGAGTCCCATACAAAATAAACCCAAGGAAAACATGTTGAGACACATAGTAATCAAATTGGCAAAAATTAAAGACAAAGAAAAATTATTGAGAGCAACAAGGGAAAAACGACAAATAACATACAAGGGAAGTCCCATAAGGTTAACAGATGATTTCGAGGCAGAAATTCTACAAACCAGAAGGGAGTGGCATGACATATTTCAAGTGATGACAGGGAAGAATCTACAACCCAGATTACTCTACCAGGAAAGGATCTCATTCAGATTCGATAGAGAAATCAAAAGCTTTACATACAAGCAAAAGCGAAGAGAATTCAGCACAATCAAACCAGCTCCACAACAAATGCTAAAGGAACTTTGCTAAGTGGGAAGTACAAGAGAAGAAAAGGACCTACAAAAACAAACCCAAAACAATTAAGAAAATAGTAACAGGAACAAACATATCAATAATTGCCTTAAATATGAATGGATTAAATGCTCCAACCAAAAGACACAGGCTCACTGAATGGATACAAAAACAAGACCCATATATATGCTGTCTATAAGAGATCCATTTCAGACCTAGGAACACATACAGGCTGAAAGTGAGGGGATGGAAAAAGATATTCCATGCAAATGGAAATCAAAAGAAAGCTGGAGCAATAATACTCATATAAAATAGATTTTAAAATAAAAAATGTTACAAGAGACAAGGAAAGACACTACATAATGATCAAGGGATCAATCCAAGAAGAAGATATAACAATTATAAATATATATGCACCCAACATAGGAGCACCTTAATATATAAGGCAACAGCTAACAGCTATAAAAGAGGAAATCAACCTTAGCACAATAATAGTGGGGGACTTTAACACCTCACATACACCAATGGACAGATCACCGAAACAGAAAATTAATAAGGAAACACAAGCTTTAAATGACACAATAGACCAGATAGATTTAATTGATATTTATAGGACATTCCATCCAAAACAAGCAGATTACACTTTCTTCACTAGTGCGCACAAAACTTTCTCCAGGATAGATCACATCTTGGGTCACAAATCAAGCCTCAGTAAATTTAAGAAAATTGAAATCATATCAAGCATCTTTTTGGACCACAATGTTATGATATTAGAAATCAATTACAAGGAATAAAACATAAAAAAACACAAACACGTGGAGGCTAAACAATACCTTACTAAATAACCAAGCAGTCACTGGAGAAATCAAAGAGGAAATCAAAAAATACCTAGAGACAAATGACAATGAAAAAACGACAATCCAAAACCTATGGGATGCAGCAAAAGCCGTTCTAAGAGGGAAGTTTATAGCTATACAAGCCTAGCTCAAGAAACAAAAAAAAATCTCAAATAAAAAATCTAACCTTACACCTAAAGGAAGTAGAGAAAGAACAAAAAAAAAAACCCCCAAAATTAGAAGAAGGGAAGAAATCATACAGATCAGAGCAGAAATAAATGAAATAGAAACAAAGAAAATGATAGCAAAGATCAATAAAACTAAAAGCTGTTTCTTTGAGAAGATAAACAAAATTGATAAACCATTAGCCAGACTCAACAAGAAAAAGAGGACTCAATTTAATAAAATTAGAAATGTAAAAGGAGAAGTTACAACAGCCACTGCAGAAAAAGCATTCTAAGAGACTACTACAAGCAACACTATGCCAATAAAATTGACAACCTGGAAGAAATAGACAAATTCTTAGAAAGGTATAACCTTCCAAGACTGAACCAGGAAGAAATAGAAAATATGAACAAACCAATCACAAGTAATGAAATTGAAACTGTGATTAAAAATCTTCAAACAAACAGAAGTCCAGGATCAGATGGCTTCACAGGTGAATTCTATCAAACATTTAGAGAAGAGCTAACATCCATCCTTCTCAAACTCTTCCAAAAAATTGCAGAGCAGGAACACTCCCAAACTCATTCTATGAGGCCACCATCATCCTGATACCCAAACGAGAAAAAGATAACACAAAAAAAGAAAATTACAGACCAATATCACTGGTGAATATGGATGCAAAAATACTCAACAAAATACTAGCAAACAGAATCCAACAACACATTAAAAGGATCATACACCATGATCAAGTGGGATTTATCCCAGGCAAGGAAGGATTCTTCAATATACACAAACCAGTCAATGTGATACACCATATTAACAAACTGAAGAATAAAACCATATGATTGTCTCAGTAGATGCAGAGAAAAATTTGACAAAATTCAACATATATTTATGATAAAAACCCTCCAGAAAGTGGGCATAGAGGGAACCTACCTCAACATAATAAAGGCCACATATGAAAAACCCACAGCCAACATCATTCTCCATGGTGACAAACTGAAAGCATTTCCTCTAAGATCAGGAACAAGACAAGGTTGTCCACTCTCACCACAATTATTCAACACAATGTGGAAGTCCTAGCCATGGCAATCAGAGAAGAAAAAGAAATACAAACTGGAAAAGAAGAAGTAAAGCTGTCACTGTTTGCAGATGACATGATACTATACATAGAGAATCCTAAAGATGCCACCAGAAAACTACTAGATCTAATCAATGGATTTGGTAAAGTTTCAGGATACTAAATTAATGCACAGAAATTTTTTGCATTCCTATACACTAACAACGAAAAATCTGAGAGAAATTAAGGATACACTCACATTTACCACTGAAACAAAAAGAATAAAATACCTAGGAATAAACCTACCTAGGGAGACAAAAGACCTGTATGCAGAAAACTATAAGACACTGATGAAAGAAATTAAGATTATACAAACAGATGGAGAGACATACCATGTTCTTGGATTGGAAGGATGAATATTGTGAAAATGACTATACTACACAAAGCAATTTACAGATTCACTGCAATCCCTGTCAAATTCCCAATGGCATATTTTACAGAACTAGAACAAAAAAATCTTAAAATTTGTATGGAGACACAAAAGACCCTGAAGAGCCAAAGCAATCTTGAGAAAGAGAAACAGAGCTGGAGGAATCAGACACCCTGACTTCAGACTATACTACCACCTACAGCAATCAAAACAGCATGGTACTGGAACAAAAATAGAAATATAGATCAATGGAACAGGATAGAAAGCCCAGAGATAAACCCATGCACCTATGATCAACTAATCTATCACAAAGGAAGCAAGGATATACAATGGAGAAAACAGTCTCTTCAATAAGTGGTGCTGGGAAAACTGGATAGCTACATGTAAAAGAATGAAATTAGAACAATCCCTAACACCATACATAAAAGTAAACTCAAAATGGATTAGAGACCTAAATGTAAAGCTGGACACTATAAAACTCTTAGAGGAAAACATAGGAAGAATATTCTTTGACATAAATCACAGCAAGATCTTTTTTGATCTACTTCCTAGAGTAAGGTAAATAAAAACAAAAATAAACAACTGGGACCTAATGAAACTTAAAAGCTCTTGCAAAGCAAAGGAAACTACAAACAAGATGAAAAGACAACCCTCAGAATGGGAGAAAATATTTGCAAATGAATCAATGGACAGAGGATTAATCTCCAAAATATATAAACAGCTCATGCAACTCAATATTAAAAAAACAAACAACCCAATCCAAAAATGGGCAGAAGACCTAAATAGACATTTCTCCAAAGAGGACATACAGATGGCCAAGAAGCACATGAAAAGCCACTCAACATCACTAATTATTAGAGATATTCAAATCAAAACTACAATGAGGGGCTTCCCTGGTGGCGCAGTGGTTGAGAGTCTGCCTGCCGATGCGGGGGACGCGGATTCGTGCCCCGGTCCGGGAGGATCCCACATGCCGTGGAGCAGCTAGGCCATGCCTCTGCAGCCTGTGCTCCGCAACAGGAGAGGCTGCAGAAGTGAGAGGCCCGCGTACCGCAAAAAAAAAAAAAAAAAAAAAACTACAATGAGGTATCACCTCACACCAGTTAGAATGGGCATCATCAGAAAATCTACAAGCAACAAATGCTGGAGAGGGTGTGGAGAAAAGGGAACCCTCTTGCACTGTTGGTGGGAATGTAAATTGATACAGCCACTATGGAGAACAGTATGGAGGTTCCTTAAAAAACTAAAAATCAAATAACCATATGACCCAGCAATTCCCACTTCTGGTCATATATCCAGAGAAATCCATAGTTCAAAAAGACACATGCACCCCAATGTTCATTGCAGCACTATTTACAATAGCCAGGCCATGGAAGCAACATACATGCCCATCGACAGACAAATGAATAAAGAAGATGTGGTACATATACACAGTGGAATATTACTCAACCAAAAAAAGGAACAAAATTGGGTCATTTGTACAGACGTGGATGAATCTAGAGACTGTCATACAGATTGAAGTAAGTCAGAAAGAGAAAAACAAATATCGTATATTAACACATATATGTGGAACCTAGAAAACTGGTACAGATGAACCGGTTTGCAGTGCAGAAACTGAGACACAGATGTAGAGAACAAATGTATGGACACCAAGTGGCGGGGGGTGGTGGTGGTGGTGTGATGAATTGGGAGATTGTGATTGACATATATACACTAATATGTATAAAATAGATAGCTAATTAGAACCTGCTGTATATAAAAATAAATAAAATTAAATTCAATAAATAAATAAATAATTCTGGTGCTAAACAAAATAAATAGATAAATCAAAGGCAGTAGTCACATGAGGTAATTAATAATTTTATATGTTCTTTGATACTGATATTGGAAGTTGCAGAACATTCAAATCAGACTCATAAGATTCAGAGAACTTACCCAGGATAAAATTGATTAATAATTTCAGAAGCAGTTGAATGTGCTATTTGAGCCATAACCTAGTTATATTTAATACATTTGTATTCTCCATATATATGAATATACGTAAGGCAAATATATATGAAGCAGAAGGTGTAATACTCATCATTTTTACTGGTTACATTATTATTTATTTAGAAAATCATATAATTTTAAAATTAATAATAGTTCATCATAATCATTAATAATACATTTTTCTAACATTATACCTGAGTGAATTCAGTTAATTTTTTAGGACTCTTTAAACAGTAAATACACCTTATTTTATTTTGCTTAGCCTTTACAGTCTTTTAAAATAATTGTTATTTAGTTAAAAATATGGGGGCTTCCCTGGTGGTGCAGTGGTTGAGAGTTCACCTGCCGATGTAGGGGACACGGGTTTGTGCCCCAGTCTGGGAAGACCCCACATGCCGCAGAGCAGCTAGGCCCGTGAGCCATGGATGCTGAGCCTGCACGTCCGGAGCCTGTGCTCCGCAATGGGAGAGGCCACAACAGTGAGAGGCCCGCGTACCCCCCCCCAAAAAAAGATATTTAGGTTCTGTGAATTTGAGATATAGATCTTCCACAAAACATTTCCCAGTACAGTTCTATTTCATTGTGTCTGACAGTTTGTATTTTCTGGAGACACATAATGGAGCTTTTGTTTGTGGCTTCTTGTGAAACTTCAGATGTACGTTTAATTGTATCTGCATTTCCATTGCTTAAATTTCTTTTTGTTCACTTCTCAAATGCCCTTTTTAAATTTAAGAAAAATATTTTTTCAACGTGATTTAAAGTTGGCCTTTTTTTTTTTTTTTTTTTTACTAATTTGGGTCATTGCATCAATTTCTGTCAGTTTAAATGGACCTTTTCTTTCCCAGGTGAAGTGACACTGAGCAGACACTGGCTTATATGAACACTTTTTCAGGTCAATCTTTTCTTAAAGACCAATTCTGTTAAATATCCTCAGAATTCCTCTTATACTTTATGAGTCTTTCTATTGTCATCGGAAACATTCTATAAAAATAGTTCACTTTTATATCCATGTTATTTTATCCAAAATTAAATAAATGTGATGTTAATTTACAAAGAAAGTATCTAATACAAGGAATATATTAGGACTATTATTATCAAGTAAAACAATTTTTCCCTTCATTTGTTTTTTCAGCCAGTATATAAGTACTCAATTTTTTTTCTTTTTTTTTTTTTTGTGGTACGCGGGCCTCTCACTGTTGTGGCCTCTCCCATTGCGAAGCACAGGCTCCAGACATGCAGGCTCAGCGGCCATGGCTCACGGGTCTAGACGCTCCGCGGCATGTGGGATCCTCCCGGACTGGGGCATGAACCCGTGTACCCTGCATCGGCAGGCAGACTCTCAACCACTGTGCCACCAGGGAAGCCCAGTACTTAATATTTTTATGGCATTGTGTGGAGTATAGACCCAAAATGTGAATAAGAAGTGAAACGTGCTCTCTAGGATCTTTGTCTAATAATAGAGATTAAATATATTCACAAACATACAATATAGAAGGTCATACAACATAAGAGAATAATATATATCACCTGTGGGAACTGATCCACAGGTGATAGAGATCAATACAGTTTCTATACCTTTCAGTTTTTGTGTATTGCTCAAGTTACTGCATATACTTTCAGAAGGCAGTCAAATACCTTCACCTTATGGAATACCTTGGACATAAACTGTCAAAAAAAACAGGCTTTTCCTGGTCTGAAGAGACTGAAGTTATTAGTTGGAATGGCAATACTCTTTTGAATTCTAAATTATAACCAGTCAAAGTAATATTTTGTAACAACATCATACATTGGTTGTTATTTAGTGACAGGACCATGGATATTCTCAGAAATGTTCAGTAAAATGAGGCACAAAGTCATGGCAATAACAGTAATTAATTAACAGCCTTAAGAATGTAGGGCTAGAGGTTCTAATCATACATCTGCCTTTGTCATATTGTACTCTCAGTCTACAATCTCTTTTGCAGATTCTTTTTCCTATCAAGATTCCTTGAGTGCTATGTTCTCAGGATTCTTCCCTATGCCCATCTATCTGACTCTGCTTTCTGCCCCTTAGGGAACTTGCCCACACCCATATTGCTATAGGCAGAATCAAAAATGGCCCCCAGAATTCCTGCCTCTTGGTGTATATACCCTATATTATTACTTCCCCTTGAGTGTGGGCTGGACCTGTGGAACAATGGGATATCACTCCCTTGGTAATGTTATATAGCCAAAGGGATTGTGAAGATATATTTAAGATCCCTTATCAGTTGACACTGAGTTCATCAAAAGGAAGAGATTCTCCTGCTGGCCTTGAGGAAAGAAACTGTCCTGGTGTAGAGCGGGCCATATAGAAGGAAATGGCAGATGATACCTTAGAAATGAGAGCAACCCTAATTGACAGCTGGGTAGATAATGGGTACCAGAGTCCTACAACCTTAGAAACTAAATTATGCCACAACCAGTGATATTAAAGGAGATCCCTGAGACTCAGATGTGATTGTATCCTTGGCCAATATCTTGATGTTGGCTTTGATAAAGATTTGATAGAAACACTGATAGAGAACTATTTGAGCCCTGCACTGTCTTCTGACATATGGAACTATGAGATAATAAGTGGACATTTTGAAGCTGCTAAATTTTTGGTAATTTGTTATTCAGCATAGAAAACTAATATACTTAGTTTAATTGCAAGCCCGAACCTAATGAATCCCAAGCATAAGAGGACACAGAACTCCAGAACAATATTCGGTGTTATGCTATCATCTCTATTTGCATTGTCTAAAGACAGTTACAAACAAACATGTGTCAAACAGAATCCATTATCTCACCTCCAATCAAACCCTGCAGCTTGTTCCTCTATGCAGTGAATAGTTCCACTTTCCTTCATTCAAGCCAGAAAAACGAGAATGTGGAAATGATTAAGATTCCACTCTCTCTCACTCATTCTCTGTACCCAAATAAACATGGAGTCCTATACATTTTTCTACTTTAATATTTCTTTTTAAACCAGTTATTTGATATATATTTATTAATTTATTTTAACATCGTTATTGGAGTATAATTGCTTTACATTGTTGTGTTAGCTACTGCTGTATAACAAAGTGAATTTGCTATATATATACATATATCCCCACATTCCCTCCCTCTTGTGTCTCCAAACCACCCTCCCTATCACACTCCTCTCGGTGGTCACAAAGTACGAGCTGATTTCCCTGTGCTATGTAGCTGCTTCCCACTAGCTATCTATTTTAAATTTGGTAATGTATATATGTCAATGCCACTCTCTCACTTAGTCTCAGTATACTGTTCCACCTCCCCCTGTCCTCAAGTCCCTGCTCTATCTCTGTGTCTTTATTCCTGTCCTGCCCCTAGGTTCTTCAGAACCATTTTTTTTTAAGATTCCATATATATGTATTAGCATACAGCATTTGTTTTTCTCTTTCTGACTTACCTGACTCTGTATGACAATCTATAGTCCATCCACCTCACTACAAATAACTCAATTTTGTTTCTTTTTATGGCTCAGTAATATTCCACTGTATATATGTGCCACATTTTCTTTATCCATTCATCTGTCAGTGGACACTTAGGTTGCTTCCATGTCCCGGCTACTGTAAATAAAGCTGCAATGAATATTGTTCTACATGACTCTTTTTGAATTATGGTTTTCTCAGGGTATATGCCCAGTAGTGGGATTGCTGGGTCATATGGTAGTTCTATTCTTACTTTTTTAAGGAACCTCCAAACTGTTCTCCATAGAGGCTGTATCAATTTACATTCCCACCAACAGTGCAAGAGGGTTCCCTTTTCTCCACACTCTTTCCAGCATTTATTGTTTGTAGAATTTTAATGATGGCCATTCAGACGGGTTTGAGGTGATATCTCATTGTAGTTTTGATTTGCATTTCTCCAATGATTAGTGAGGTTGAGCATCCTTTCATGTGTTTGTTGGCAGTCTGTATATCTTCTTTGGAGAAATGTCTATTTAGGTCTTCTGCCCATTTTTGGATTGGGTTATTTGTTTTTTGGATATTGAGCTGCATGAGCTGCTTATAAATTTTGGAGATTAAACCTTTGTCAGTTATTTCATTTGCAAATATTTTCTCCCATTCTGAGGGTTGTCTTTTCTTCTTCTTTATGGCTTCCTTTGCTGTGCAAAAGCTTTTAAGTTTCATTAGGTCTCATTTGTTTATTTTTGTTTTTATTTCCATTTCTCTAGGAGGTGGGTCAAAAAGGATCTTGCTGTGATTTATGTCATAGAATGTTCTGCCTATGTTTTCCTCTAAGAGTTTTACAGAGTCTGGCTTTACATTTAGGCCTGTAATCCATTTTGAGTTTATTTTTGTGTATGGTGTTAGTGAGTGTTCTAATTTCACTGTTTTATATGTAGCTGTCCAGTTTTCCCAGCACCACTTATTGAGGGCTGTATTTCTCCATTGTATATTCTTGCCTCCTTTATCAAAGATAAGGTGACCATATGTGCATAGGTTTATGTCTGGGATTTCCACCCTGTTCCATTGATCTATATTTCTGTTTTTGTACCAGTACCATACTGTCTTGATTACTGTAGCTTTGTAGTAAGTATAGCCTGAAGTCAGGGAGCCTGATTCCTCCAGCTCTGTTTTTCTTTCTAAAGATTGCTTTGGCTATTCGGGATCTTTTGTGTTTCCATACAAATTGTAAAATTTTTTGTTCTAATTCAGTTAACAATGCCATTGGAAGTTTGATATGGATTGCACTGAATCTGTAGATTGCTTTGGGTAGTATAGTCATTTTCACAATATTTATTCTTCCAATCTAGGAACACAGAATATCTCTCCATCTGTCTGTATCATCTTTACTTTCATTCATCAGTGTCTTATAGTTTTCTGCATACAGGTCTTTTGCCCCCTTAAGTAAATTTATTCCTAGGTATTTTATTATTTTTGTTGCAGTGGTAAATGGGAGTGTTTCCTTAATTTCTCTTTCAGATTTTTCATCAGTTGTGTATAGGAATGCCAGAGATTTCTATGCATTAATTTTGTATCCTGCTACTTTACCGAATTCATTGATTAGCTCTAGTAGTTTTCTGGTAGCATCTTTAGGATTCTCTATGTATAGTATCAGGTCATGTGCAAACAGTGACAGCTTTACTTCTTCTTTTCCGATTTGGATTCCTTTTATTTTATTTTAATTTTTCCTCTGATTGTTGTGGCCCAAGCTTCCAAAGCTATGTTGAATAATACTGGTGGGAGTGGGCAACCTTGTCTTGTTCCTGATCTTAGTGGAAATACTTTCAGTTTTTCACCATTGAGAAGGATATTGGCTGTGGGTTTGTCATATATGGCCTTTATTATGTTGAGATAAGTTCCCTCTATGCCTACTTTCTGGAGGGTTTTTACCTTAAATGGGTGTGGAATTTTGTCAAAAGCTTTTTCTGCATCTATTGAGATGATCATATGGTTTTTATTCTTCAATTTGTTAATATGGCGTATCACATTGATTGATTTGCATATATTGAAGAATCTTTGTATTCCTTGGATAAACCCCACTTGATAATGGTGTATGATCCTTTTAATGTGCTGTTGGATTCTGTTTGCTAGTATTTTGTTGAGGATTTTTGCATCTATGTTCATCAGTCATATTGGCCTGTAGTTTTCTTGCTTTGTGACATCTTTGTCTGGTTTTGGTATCAGCATGATGGTGGCCTCATAGAATGAGTTTGGGAGTGTTCCTCCCTCTGCTATATTTTGGAAGAGTTTGAGAAAGTTAGGTGTTAGCTCTTCTCTGAATGTTTGATAGAATTCATCTGTGAAGCCGTCTGGTCCTGAGCTTTTGTTTTTT
Organism: Mesoplodon densirostris; assembly: GCF_025265405.1. Lineage (NCBI taxonomy): Eukaryota > Metazoa > Chordata > Mammalia > Artiodactyla > Ziphiidae > Mesoplodon > Mesoplodon densirostris. The sequence goes on from NC_082663.1 coordinate 25,449,320, forward strand.
GAAAGATTTTTAATCACAGTCTCAATTTCAGTGCTTGTGATTGGTCTGTTCATATTTTCTACTTTTTCCTGGTTCAGTCTTAGAAGGTTGTGCTTTTCTACAATTTGCCCATTTCTTCCAGGTTGTCCATTTTATTGGCATATAGTTGCTTCTAGTAATCTCTCTTGATCCATTATATTTCTGCAGTGTCAGTTGTTACCTCTCCTTCTTCATATCCAATTCTATTGAATTTCGTTGTCTCCCTTTTTTTTCCTAATGAGTCTGGCTAATGGTCAGTCAATTTTGTTTATCTTCTCAAAGAACCAGTTTTTAATTTTATTGATCTTCGCTATCATTTCCTTCATTTTTCTATTTGTGGTCTGATCTTTATGATTTCTTTCCTTTTGTTAACTCTGGGTTTTTTTTTTTCTTCTTCTTTTTCTAATTGCTTTAGGTGTAAGGTTAGGTTGTTTATTTGAGGTGTTTCTTGTTTCTTGGGAGGACTGTATTGCTATAAACTTCCCTCTTAGAACTGCTTTTGCTGCATCTGATCTCTACTATAGGTTTTGGGCCATCGTGTTTTCATTGTCATTTGTTTCGAGATCTTTTTTATTTCTCTTTGAAATCTTTAGTGATCTCTTGGTTATTTAGTAGCATATTGTTTAGCCTCCATTTGTTTGTATTTTTTACAGATTTTTTCCCCTCTAATTGATATCTAGTCTCATAGTGTTGTGGTTGGAAAAGATACTTAATATGATTTCAATTTTCTTAAATTTACCAAGGCTTTTTTGTGACCCAATATATGATCTATCCTGGAGAATGTTTCATGAGCACTTGAGAAGAAAGTGTATTCTATTGTTTTTGGATGGAATGTCCTATAAGTACGAATTAAGTCCATCTTATTTAATGTATCATTTAAACCTTGTGGTTCCTTATTCATTTTCATTTTGGTTGATCTGTCCATTGGTGAAAGTGGGGTGTTAAAGTCCCCTACTATTATTGTGTTATTGTCGAGTTCTCCTTTTATGGCTGTTAGCATTTGCCTTATGTATTGAGGGGCTTCTATGTTGGGTGCATAAAGATTTACAATTGTTATATCTTTTTCTTGGATTGATACCTTGATCATTATGTAGTGTCTCTGTCTCTTGTAATAGTCTTAATTTTAAAGTCTATTTTGTCTGATATGAGAATTGCTACTCCAGCTTTCTTTTGATTTTCATTTGCATGGAATATAGTTTTCCATCCCCTAACTTTCAGTCTGTACCTGTCCCTAGGTCTGAAGTTCGTCTCTTGTTGAGAGCATACATAGAGGTCTTGTTTTTGTATCCATTCAGCCAGTCTTTTTGTTTTGGAGCATTTAATCCATTTACATTTAAGGTAATTATCAATATGTATGTTCCTATTACTATTTTATTAATTGTTCTAGGTTTGTTATTATAGGTCTTTTCCTTCTTTTTTGTTTCCTGCCCAGAGAATGTCCTTTAGCATTTGTTGCAAAGCTGGTTTGGTGGTGCTGAATTCTCTTAGCTTTTGCTCGTCTATAAAGGTTTTAATTTCTCTGTCAAATCTGAATGAGATCCTTGCTGGGTAGAGTTATCTTAGTTGTAGGTTTTTCCCTTTCATCACTTTAAATATGTCCTGCCACACCCTTCTGGCTTGCAGAATTTCTGCTGAAAAATCAGCTGTTAACTTTATGGGGATTCCCTTGTGTGTTATTTGTTCCTTTTCCTTTGCTGCTTTTAATATTTTTTCTTTTTATTTATTTTTGATAGTTTGACTACTATGTGTCTTGGCTTGTTTCTCCTTGGATTTATCCTGTATGGGACTCTCTGCATTTCCTGGACTTGATTGACTATTTCCTTTCCCATGTTAGTGAAGTTTTCAACTATAATCTCTTCAAATATTTTCTCAGTCCCTTTCTTTTTGTCTTCTTCTTCTGAGACCTCTAAAATTCAAATGTCCATGCATTTAATGTTGTCCCAGACGTCTCTAAGACTGTCCTCAATTCTTTTCATTCTTTTTTTCTTTATTCTGCTCTGTGGTAGTTATTCCGACTATTTTATCTTCCAGGTCATTTATCCGTTCTTCTGCCTCAGTTATTCTGCTATTGATCCCTTCTAGAGAATTTTAATTTCATTTATTGTGTTGTTCATCATTGTTTGTTTGCTCTTTAGTTCTTCTAGGTCCTTGTTAAATGTTTCCTGTAGTTTCTCCATTCTCTTTCCAAGATTTGGGATCATCTTTGCTATCATTACTCTGAATTCTTTTTCAGGTAGACTGCCTATTTTCTCTTCATTTGTTTGGTGTGGTGTGATTTTACCTTGCTCCTTTATCTGCTGAATATTTTTCTGTTTTCTCATTTTGCTTAACTTCCTCTGTTTGGGGTCTCCTTTTCACAGACTGCAGGTTCGTAGTACCCATTGTTTTTGGTGTCTGCTCCCAGTGTGTAAGGTTGTTTCGGTGGGTTGTGTAAGCTTCCTGGTGGAGGGGACTGGTGCCTGTGTTCTGGTGGATGAGTCTGGATCTTGTCTCTCTGGTGAGTAGGACTGTGTCCAGTGGTGTGTTTTGGAGTGTCTGTGAGCTTATTATGATTTTAGTCAGCCTCTCTACTAAGGGGTGGTGTTGTTTTCCTGTCTTGCTAGTTGTTTGGCATGGGTGTCCAGCACTGGATCTTGCTGGTCGTTGAGTTGAGCTGTGTCTTTGCGTTGAGGCTGAGATGTCTGGGAGAGCTCTCGCTGACTGATATTATGTGGGGCCAGGAGGTCTCTGGTTGTCCAATGTTCTGAACTCAGCTCTCCCACCTCAGAGGCTCAGGCCTGACACACAGCCAGAGCACCAAGACCCTGTCAGCCACACGGTCATGTATGTGGGGAGTTTCTTGCCTTTTGGGAAGTCTGAGGTCTTCTGCCAGCATTCAGTGGATGTTCTATAGGAGTTGTTCCACATGTAGGTGTATTTTTGATGTATTTGTGGGGAGAAAGGTGATCTCCACATATTACTACTCCATCTTGAAGGTCCTACAACTTTAATATTTTTTCAACTGTCATATTTTCTTCAGACCAACATAGGATCACCTTGACTGCTACAGAGACTCCTATCTGGTTTTCCTGGCCCTTTCTTGGCCCTTGTCTTATGCATTCTACAACTACAGCTAGAGTGAACTTTCTATGATATAAATATGAGTTCCTATATAAAAGACAGCAATGACTCCTCAGTGGCCTCAGAAAAAATATATATATCTTAACCTATTACATAGGTTCCCTTTTGATCTTGCTCCTACAGATCTCTCAGTCCGCATGTCCTGGCACTATTCTTCCCCATACTCTTTACCTAAGGCACAAAGTACCAGTTCTTTAAAATGTTATGTCTCTTTCTTTCAGAATTTAACTATGCCATTTTTTCTCTGCTTTGTAAATATGATATCTTTTTCTCTATAATATTTGTATTACTTTATAACAATGCAGAGTATTTGTTGAATGACTATGGCTTTAACTTATTCTATTTTATTACAAGAGTTTGCATAAAATAGCATTGCTGACAGTCTCTGAAAACACTGACCACGTTGATTCTATTTTGTAGGGCTAGTCTTGGTGGTTTTTCCTTTTATTTCAGAATTTGTATCTTTCCCTAATACTGGCTGAGGCCCCCACTTTCTCTTGTAATATGATCCGCTATCTGGCCTCACTTTTCAAGTCAAGACCTCTCCAGGACCCAGAGATGTCATTCTGTATTTGCCGTACTTGTCAACATGAAGCTCATTTCCTAAAGGGCTTGCTCTCAGGAGGTCGTATTCTGGAAAACTATCTGCTAAACTGTATCATAAAGCATCAGTTATAATACTATTGCAGTGCCTTAAAACTGTCAATGATATTTGGTTGTAAATTGAAATGGTAGTTGAAATTTTTTAAACTAATGGAAAAGTATATAAAGAAATTGATCAACTGGCCTAAACCAAATCTAAGAAGTTGTCAAAAATTGGTGGAAAGACGCAAAAGGGAGGGGATATGGGAACATATGTATATGTATAACTGATTTAATTTGTTATAAAGCAAAAAATAAAAAAAAAATAAAAAAATATTGGTGGAAAAAGCCGGAACACGAACTGGATGACTTAGCTAACTCCAATTCTACTGGCTTCTATACTTACTCTCTTTAAACTTTCTTATCTGTACAATTTCTTAATCTGTAATGGCAGCATTAAAGTAAATAATTTCTAAACAGGCTTTCGGTGTAGTATTTTCTTTAAAAGCACAAGCCTAATAAAAAGCATAAGCCTGAGAGAAGAAATCTTTCGGCCATGGAGCTCTCCTGATACCCCACAATTCATATCATTTAATAAGCCACCTACTCTGGCTACCCAAAGTTCATGTATGATTTGTTATTTACTCCATGTTAAAGATGACATCTGCTGAAAATATGAAACCATGTAAAAGGAAAACATCTATTAAATCTACCACTTCTAAGCTAGAAATAGAAGAAGTCTTATGTCCTAGGACATATATCCTTCCCTTCAGGCTTAAAAAAATATGAAGGCTTATTCCACTATAGAAAAATTGTCCCTGAGAATAGTAAGTAGCATAAAATGATACACTCCAGTGATCAGAAAGAGAGTATATATTTTATGCTTTTACCCCACTATATTAACTTCAGTAAGCTTTTCCACAATCACATTCAGTCAATATCATTGAATGCTTACCCTCTCTATGGACAATGCTGTGAAAGGTGCTTAAACCAGGAGGCGCCTGTACACAGTAGTGAGTGATGAGTACAAAGGCAAGTTTGCCTGGGGTGGGAGAATAGAAGTACATAGTTTTAAAGCAAACAAACTAAAAAAAACACAACCAAAAATGATTAATTCTCAAGCTTTCAAGAAATCTTATTTGATACTAAGCTCTATAAATCATGGATTCCTCCCAAGAAAAGTTTTCATCATTCACTTAAATCACAGTTGAGAGATTTGCTTAGAATTTATCATTTAGATCACAGCTGAAAAAGTAAATAGATTTAAATCCTTTGAATCTGAGTGGAACTGCATATGCAAGAGTTCTTTTCTTGGCATCTTGTTTGCACTGAATGTGTAGAGATGATTTTCTATCATTGTGCTCACAGTCAGATATCTGCAAACACAGGTCCATAAAAGAGGATGCAGTAAGTACACACCACATGGACACTTACACAAAAAGTAATCACTACGATGATGCTGGCATCAACAGATATTTTTAATTGTAGATGTTAACTGTATAGAAACAATATTAATCTAACTTTCCATTAACATTTTTATAAGATTAGTTTTCAGTTCTATGAATTACAAATGCCTGGGAATACTTCTGTTTTCTTATATAGTAATAAGTTATTCTGCTTTGCATAGTTTACATCCTCATGACTATAGTAGTATCATAACCAAATGGCACATATTAATATAAACAGTTATGTGTCCCTTCTTATACAAGAACTGGTCCATTCTTACTGAATTTATTCCATGCACTGTTAGAAAAAACAGTTTGTCTACAAAAGATACAAGGTGTTCTGCAGTTAACCAATAAGAATACCTCTAAAATGAAGAAAATATTTATACTTCATTTGTACTCTCACTGCCAGGTGTAAATGAATTTTTAGTACTGTTGGAAACAGATTTTGTGGCTTCTCCATATGTATTACTTTCGAATTACAGAATTATGGAATTTGTTTAGTTAAAAACATTTCAGGGCCTCCCTGGTGGCGCAAGTGGTTGAGAGTCCGCCTGCCGATGCAGGGGATACGGGTTCGTGCCCCGGTCTGGGAGGATGCCATATGCCGCGGAGCGGCTGGGCCCATGAGCCATGGCCGCTGAGCCTGCGCGTCCGGAGCCTGCGCGTCCGGAGCCTGTGCTCCGCAACGGGGGAGGCCACAACGGTGAGAGGCCCGCATACCGCAAAAAAAAAAAAAAAAAAAACATTTCATTTCACATTTAGAGTGGTCTAAACAATTAATATATCAGTACATAAATAATAAAGTCTATTGTATAACTATTTGGCCTTAAATTATAGGAATATTTTTTTATAATCTTCAGTGGTAAAAGGATAAAGCCAGAAATGAAAACAATGATTCATTTGACTACATGAAAATTGGAAACTATGTTCTGAAATAAAACAGTATTATAAACATAAAAGACAAGATCTACTTATTTATTTATTTTTACCCTTTCCTTGGTAATCCATTATGAATTAATAATGTAAAATTAGTACTATGTTTGTTCTGTACAAACTACAACCCACTATAAACTTTCCTAGGACAAATTTAAAATTTCACTTCTCTTTTGGCCAAAATTCTTTTTTCTTTCTTATTTTTCTTGCTACTTAAAAGGAAATTATATACAAGCATTTTGCAAACTGTCTTAATTCTGCAGTCTATTGTACAAAGCACATATAATTTTAGAACAGATGATGGCCTCTTTGCTCTGGACTTTTCCCATAGGGGCTTTCAGGGACCTGTAGTATCCTGGAACTTGCATATTTGCCTGTGCTATGAAACTAACACAATGAATTCCCAAGTCATAGATATAGCATATAAGATTACAATAAGGGGAAATTAGACTTCTGAGATGACAAGTGTGACAATATTTTAAGTTATTTTTATATAACGGACACTAAATTTGTTTATATATAATGGTGTAATCTTACTGAAGAAAAAGTAAGTTAAAGATTAAGATGGTTTACAATGGTTATTGGTTGCACAATAATAAAATTCACTGAACAATGATTTAATTCTACATGCCATCTTATTCATCCACATACAGAATCACAAAAATATTGGTAATGTCAGTGGGTTGATTATGTGAAAATTAATGGTCAAATCCTGTTTACACAAGTCATTATTTTTGCAATATTCTAAATCAAATTATTAATTGCAAGGAATAATTTTATTTCTATGTTCTTCCTAACCATGTGATATACTGTCCCCAGAGTTACTAGGAGTATTTAGGGGTGTGTGTGTGTGTGTGTGTGTGTGTGTGTGTGTGTGTGTTTCAAATTTTTAGAAGCAACATTTTGCCCATCATAACGTTTTGCAAGTATAAGCATATGCAAAAGTCAGTTGGTCATTCTAGAAATTATGGAATAGGTAGGTGGACTTGTGTCAACTCTTTTGCTGAAAATAAGAAGACTTGGACAGAAATATAAAAAGGATATTTAATCAAAACCATGAGAAAGCTGCCCCAGACTATAGAAGACTAATGCATGAAGGTGAGTGCAGAAATAGAGCTGCTAGACACAATGGACATCTTCTCATTCTGGTGGCATGACTGAGAGGCTGAGAAGGTGAGCAAAGTTTCCAGTACACTCACTCACAGGACAAATATTGAAGTTCAGGGCCCAATGAAGGGGATGGTACCTGGCAAATACCCAGGCTAAGAGTAAATAAAATTTGGAGTCAGGAACTGAATTCCCACTTCCAAGTATCTAAATCTTCGATTTGTTTATGGTAATGTGAAAGTGACTGTACCACTAGCCTAGCTACCTGTTACAACAAATGAATCCTTTCTGGAGTAAAATGTTCTGAAAAGCCACAAATTATCAGAACAATTTCTCAGGTAAAATGAGAAATGCACACAGAAATAAGAGCAGACAAGGAAAATGATTAAAAACCAAGAAAATAGAAATAAAAACTATTACCAAAAAAAAAAATCTCTGGGTCTCCAGTTAAGGATACCAGATACTGACTTTAAAGGATCATGCTTACAAAAATTAAAAGAAAATATAAAACCTAGATAATATATAAATTCATAAGCTGAAAAAACATAGATTAAACATTTAATGGTTGGAGTCAACACTGTTGAAAAATAAAGAATTTGATTATCTTGGATACATATGAAATGAAAAGATCCAGATTTAAACATGAAGAGTAAAAAGGAGTAGAAAACATAATGAATAGCGTATACAAAAAACATGGAAAAGGAGAATATTTCCAATAATCATATACAATTGGAATCTCTGAGAAAGGGAAGAGAGAAAATGAGAACATGCAATATCTTAAGGTAACAGACGGCAGTTTTCCAAAAGTGTTGAAAACATCCATATTTGCCTTCAATAAATTCTACTAATTCAAACTTTCTTAAAGACAAATAAAGCCAAACCAAGGAACATCATTGTAAAACTGCTGAAAACTAAAGATAAATAGAAAATAAAATATGTTTAAATTAACTAGAAAAGGGGATATAATCATGCAAAGTATAATAACAAAGAAATAAAAAGAGACTGAAGTCCTATTGCAGTGGTATAATAACATATTCTACTCCATTCTTAATGCAATTTATGCCATATTTTACATATGTGTTCTTTATAAGACCCACGTACAATTTATAATTTTGATTTAAACTGTAAGTTGTCATTTAAATAAATTAAAGCTTAAAAAATAGTGCTAGATATTTTCCCACATATTTACCATTTCTAAGTCTCTATTACTTTCAGTCAATCTGGGTTCAGGTCAGGTATGATCTCAGCTTGAAAAACTACTTTTAGTACTCTTTGTAATGCAGCTCTGTTTGGGATAATACTGTTTTTCTACTGCTGCCAAACCAAATTGCCACAAACTTCGTTGCTTCAAACAACATTTATTTATTATCTCACACTTCTGGAGGTCAGAAGTCTATGCCTAGATTCTCTGCTAGAGTCTAACAAGGCCAATATCCACGCGTCAGCCAGGCTGTGCTCTTCTCTGGAGGCTCAAGGCAAGAACCTACTTCCAAATTCATGCAGAATCCAGTTCCTTAAGACTGATACCCTCCTTCACTCTCAAATACTAGAGAGCTCTCTCCCTATGGTCCTTTCACGTGACCCTCTCCATATTTAAAGCAGTAAACATGGGTTGAGTCCTTCTCTTGTTTGAATCTCTCTGACTTCCCCTTTGCCTTCCTCTTCTGCCTTTTAAAAGCTCATATGATTTTCATGGGAGCACCCATATAATTCAAAATAATCTCCTGATTTTAAAATCAGCAAAAATCCCTTTTTCCCTATAAGGTAAAATTTCAAAATCCCCACAGTTAAGGTGTGGAGTCGTAATTCTCCCTACCATGGAGTTTAATTATGTCATTTAAAAATGTATTTAAACATGTCCCTATTTTCCCTTCATTTTTGGATAAGTTTTCACTGGATATGGAATTCTGGGTTGATAGAGTTTGTAAAATTAGTGCTCATTGTTTTACAGATGTTAATACATTGTCTTCTGGCCTCAGGCCTCTGTTATTTATGATGAGACTTTGGATATCATGTCTAGCACTGTTTCCCTGACTAAAAATTTTCTTTCCTCTGGCTGCATTCAGCATTCTCTATTTTCTCAGCCTTTTAGCATATGACTATGATCCCCCTTGCTTTTCTTTGTATTTACGCTATTTTGAGTTGGCTGAAATTTATGGCTCTGTATGTTTTTGTACGTTATTAAATTTAGTAAATGGAGGTCATTATTTCTTAAAAAATATGTCCTACACTATTGTCCTTTTGTCTGATATTATACCTCACTGACTCCCTGTTCCTTTTTTTTTTCTTAAATATTCCTTACTCAGTATTCTTCAGATTGAAAAATATCTGCTGATCTGCCTTCAAGTTTACTGAAACTATTTTTTGCTGTCATCAATCTGCTATTAAGACCATTCTAGGAAGATTTCGTTTCCCATATTATAATTTTAAGTTCTTAAATTTATCCTTTCACCTATTATTCTTCACATAATTTATCACAATTATATTTCCCTTGAAGTGTTTGAAAGTACTTAGCATAGTTGTTTTAAAGCTTAGCTAATTCCAAAATTTGGCTCATCTCATCTTCTGTTGTTCTAAATCATGCACCACCTTAACCTGTATTTTTTTAAACAAGTTTAGTAGCTTTTAATCATATGTTCAACATTGGGTATGGAACGTTTTGCACAAATGGTGCTGGAAAAAAACCTGAATAAATGTACAGAGAAACATGAACCTTTACATGCTTCAGACAATGTATAAAAATGTGTAATAGATCTGAGACTGAAATGTAAGGGTCAAACTGCAAAGCTTCTAGGAGCAATCTTAGAATGATATCTTTGCAATTTTTACATAGGCAAAATCAGTAAGAAGAAGACAAATGAAAATATTAAATATCTGAATAAGCATGTTATAAAAGAAGATACCCCAATGGTCTATGAGTATGTTAAATGCTTTTTCACACCATTAAATCTGAGAAATGCAATGAAAAACACAATGAGGTAATATTATAGAGCACCAGGATGTCTAAAATCTAAAAAGTTGGTGATACCAAATGTTGGTAAGAACTTGCAGCAACTGGAAGTCTTACAGTGCTTATGAAAATGTAAATTTGTTTAATCATTTGGAAAAACTGTTTGACAGTTTTCAATAAAATTCAGCACATGCCTACTCTTTGACCAAGAAATTTCACTTCTAGGCATATAAGATAATTTAATTTTCTTACTTGAAGTCATAAACAATAACACATCCAGTAGCAAAATGTCATATTTCCTAAATCTGATTTATAGACTTTCTTTTATATCATTTTAATTCACAAATTCAGGAGTATACATTTTAACAAAATTAATAATTTAAAAACTTGCTTTTAATTTGAGGTTTAAAACTTTTGCTGATGTGATAACTTATCAATTATTTGTTCATTTACTTTACTAATAATTACTATTTCAAAAAAAGCAACTTTGAATGACAATCAAATTTAAAGCATATTTTGTTGTGATTCAACTCAACAAAATAACATCTCAACAAAATTTTAATGTCATTTTTTAAAGTTTCTCTAGAGAACCAAAGAAAAATTTATTCCAAGTATAAACAGCCAAATACAAACCACAGTCAAACTTCTTACAATATTCTTTCTATATTTTTCTCCTGCTCTCCTATACAAAAGCTGTCCAATAATATTCTCCTCCTCTTCCAAATTCCAAAAACAATCCAATCAACAATCAACTCAGCCAAAATACAATTCTTATTCTGTCTCCCTCTCCCCCTTCCCCATTCTCTCTCTCTCTCTCTCTCACACACACACACAAACACACACACACACACACACACACACATTCTCTCTCTCTCCCCTGTACCCCCACCACCCCTACCACCCCTGGATCGTATTCTTTCTGTATATGATTTTAATCCTCCTAAACTTTGGGCCTCTACACATTTTCATTTCCCATACCCTTCACTTAATGATGGGCAGAATGATAGCCACGGAAGTTTTCATAGTACCCAATTCACCTCCAGTAATTGATTGGATCCAACAACCATAATTCAGTCCCTAATGACAAAAACTAAATCAGCAATGGACTTGTAAACCAAGTCCTGATACAGATAGCAAGAGTTTCTGCCTGCTTTTTGGAAAAGTTTCCTATCTCCTCAGAAGAGATTGAAGAAAGAAAAGGGCATTGCCTGTCTCTGTATACTTGAAAATGTTGTAGACATCTTTCATCAATGTGAAGAAAAAGTAAAAGGGTGGTAGCAGGCAGATAATAGGCAGAAGTGTTGAGTCAATCAACCCTAAATCTGCCAATGGACCGACAACTATGTTAATTTTTTTTAATCTATTTTTCAAACCAGAAGAGTCGAAGGTTATTGTTTGTAATAGCACACTTCCTAATTGAAATGACAGGTCTTTACAATAAGGCTCAAGCTTGATTCAGCAGTAGGGTCTACTTCTTAGAAGAGTGGGAGAGTGTGAAAGGGGTAAGACGACATGATTCAATGAAAGACAAAGTGTAAGGGGGAATGACAAATCTCTCTATAAAAGTCTGGAGTGAGGAAGAAAAGACAGTAAAAGCCCTGCACTATTTTGTGTTTCTAACACAATAAAAATGATTAGACCAGTTAATAGAATAAGTGCTAAAAGTGTGTTTTTCTTAATTGTCAAATGGATATCAGAATTACATATTAACTTAAATTTGTATCAAAATATTCCTCTTTAAACATTTGACAGTTCTTTAAAAAAGATTAGTTTCATTTTATATAATACAAATATCACTCATATGTTCTGTTTTAGCATTTTCTCCCCAAATTGATAGATATCTAAAACAGCTTCAGTAACAGGTCTTTAATTATCACAATTATGTATTAATGAAGAAAAATTAACCTATCTAAATTAACCTGTCTTTATTATTCAGTGGCTAGAGTACAGTTTAGATATTTGAAAATGTGCTCTCTTAGAACAAGATAAAAATAATTACACTTGTGTGTTAATGGGCAAATTAATTTTACATGGTCAATATTGTTTTAAACCTCACAGTTAATTATTTTATAGGCACAAGAGTTTTCTAAAGGGTATGACATTCTATGTCTTATTTGACAGATTAATATTTTAAAATCATTAAATTCTCAAGTGAATTTTTTAAGGAAACACATTTTAATTTCACTGCATTTTTGTTATAATTGGATTGTGTCTATACAATAAGAAAATTGCCAATTGATGAACATAATTCTCTAAAACTAGCTGATGGAAGAAATCAAAACTATGGCTGCATCTCACTGAATATATTTCTAAATAGCCTGAGGTTGACTTGTATACCTAGAATAACAGAATAAAACTTGAACTTCACAAGCATATATTTACATCAGTATGTTTGTATTTATCTACTAGATGAAATATTCAGATTCATAGATATCCTAATTTTAAAATGGGTTATTTGATCTCAAGAACATATAGCATTAATTTATTTTCTGAAATGTACCATGCCCATTTATTATATTCATGGGTTCTATATTTTGAAACTTAAAAAGACTAAAATTACTAAATTATGAGAGTAGACTAAACATATTTGTTTAACTTTTCTCCTTCCCATTTTGGCAATGATGGAATAAGAGGAACTGAATTTGGCCTCTTGTCTTTAACATCTAGAAAATTGAACAAAATATACTTAACTTTTTTCAGACAGCAGAAATAGCACAGGGTTGTGATGCTGAGAGAAGGAAAAATTAGGTAAACCCTTCAACTGTCCAGGCTTCATGCCAGGAGGCACATTCTGAGCCATAAGGCAGTAAAGATCAGTAAAGTGTGCCAGTCTTACTAAGTTGAGGAGACACAGATCAGAGTTCATGGACATAGCTGGAGGTGGTGAGATAGGGTTCTGAAGAGAAGAAAACAGTCAAGGAAAGAGCTTCAAAAGCTTGTATTCCCTTGAATCTTTATTGAATACTAAGTTATTCATGTATAGGGTCAAACTCCACAAGGTGATTCAATAGAGTGACCATCTAAGAGCTGAACTGTTGTCGGAGGTCACAAAGAGCTGGGAATTATTTCTGGCCACCCTAGATCAGACAGTCTTCAGTGATCAAATGTAACATTTACTAGAAACTCCAGAAGGGTCATGTCTAAGTAAGGGAAATAAATTACTCAAAGTAAGTGTTATTTTAGAAAATCTTAACAAAACGCTAAAATAAGCCTGATAGTGATCCACAGAACTGAAAGTAACTCAACAGCCAACCAGAATAAACAAACATTTACTAAAGGAAATTGAAAAGATTCAGAGCCATTTAACAACAAGTTACTAGACATGTTAAGACATAGGAAAATGTGAAAAATAACCAGTAGACTGGAAAGAAAACCCCAAATGTTAGAGAAGGTGGAAAAGAAGGCAAATACAATAAAAGAGGTATTAAAAGTAAAATCAAGATTGTAAAGAAATATATAAAGGTAATGAAGAGGGAAAAGGAAGATAAAGAATATAAAGATAAAAAGATAAAAATAAAAAAGATCCAAATTCACTATCTAAAATTATATTTTGTTTGATATAGTCTCACTTGCTATATTTGCTTTTGATGCCTGTATTTTTGGTGTCATATCCAATAACCATTGCCTATACCAATGTCAAGAAAATTCTCCCCTATGTTTTCTTCCAGGAGTTTTACAGTTTCAGGTGTTCTGTTTAAGTTTTCAGTTCATTTTGCATTTATTTTTATGTGTGGTATAAGTCCAATTTTTTTGCATGTAGGTACCCAGTTTTTTCAATTCCATCTCTTGAAGAAACTATCTTTTCCCCATTGTGAGTCTGTGGCACAAAGATCAGTTGATCATAAAAGCACGGGTTTGTTTCTGGACTCTATATTCTTTTCAATGGTCTACATGTCTGTCTTTATGCCAGTATCATAGTGCTTTAATTACTATAGCTTTAACAATCCAAGTATTCATTAACAGATAATATATAAATAAAATGTGATATGTACATATAATGGAAATATCATGCAGCCTTTAAAAAAGATGGAAATCCTGCCATTTGTGACAACATAGATGAACCTGGAGGACATCATACTAAGCGAAATGTCAGTCACAGAATGACAAATACTGTATGATTCTACTTACTTGAATTATATAAAATAGTCAAACTCATAGAAGCAGATAATACAACAGTGATTGTTAGGGGCTGGGGGTTGGGGGGAAATGTGGAGTTGTTATTCAGTGCCTATGAAATTTCAGTTATACTAAATGAGTAAGTTCTATAGACCTGCTGTACAAAGTGGTATTGTGTACTTCAAAGTTTGTTAAGAAGGTAGATAGATTCCATATAAAGTGTTCTTAACCCACATACACACACCAAAAAAACCCAGATCAAAAACAACTAGTAAGGGAAAGATGGAAATTCTGGGAGGAGTTTGTTATGTCAATTACCTAGATTGTGGTGATGGTATAATTGGTGTTTGCATGTCCAAAATCATCTAATTTTACACATTAAAAATATGCAGTTCTTTGTACTATATATCAATTATAACTTAATAAAGCTGTTATATATAAGTTAAATAAAATAAGCAAATAAATAAACAATCCATTGGGTATGATTAACAGCATAATAGATGCTGAAGATTAAATTATTAATAAACTTGAAGAAAAGCAATTAAAATTATTCAAAATAGATCATAAACACAAAAAGAGACAGAAAACTATAATGAAAAGTCTTAGTAATCTGTAGGGCAATATCATGTAATTGGAGTCAAGGGAGGCCAGGGTAGAAAGATCAAATATCTTCTAAATTTGATGAATAATTAAACCCCTCAAAAATCTATGTATCAAAGAAATTCAACAATATACAAGCATTGTGGCTTAATATCATCAAAACAAACAGCCCAATCAAAAAATGAGCAGAAGACCTAAATAGACATTTCTCCAAAGAAGGCATACAGATTGCCAAGAAACACATGAAAAGATGTTCAACATCACTAATTACTAGAGAAAGGCAAATCAAAACTACAATGAGATATCACCTCATACCAGTCAAAATGACTATCATCAAAAAATCCACAAACAGTAAATGCTGGAGAGGGTGTGGAGAAAAGGGAACCCTTTTGCACTGTTGGTGGGAATGTAAACTGGTACAGCCACTATGGAGAACAGTATGGAGGTTCCTTAAAAATGTAAAAATAGAACTACGATATGATCCCCTCCTCTATCCCACTCCTGGGCATATATACAGAGAAAAACATGAGCCAAAAGAATACATGTATCCCAATGTTCACTGCAGCACTGTTTACAATAGCTAAGACATGGAAGCAACTTAAATGTCCATGACAGAGGATTGAATAAAGAAGATGTGGTACATATATAAAATGGAATATTACTCAGCCATTAAAAAGAATGAAATAATGCCATTTGCAGCAACATGGATGGACCCAGAGATTGTCATACTGAGTGAAGTAAGTCAGACAGAGAAAAAGAAATATGATATCGCTTATATGCAGAATCTAAAAAGAAATGATACAAATGAACTTATTTACAAAACAGAAACATACAGACCTAGAGAATGAACTTATGGTTACCAGCGGGGAAGGGATAGTTTGGGAGTTTGGGATTGACATGTACACAATGCTATATTTAAAATGGATAACCAACAAGGACCTACAGTATAGCACAGGGAACTCGTCTCAATATTATGTAACAATATAAATGGGAAAAGAATTTGAAAAAGAATAGATACATGTATATGTATAACTGAATCACTTTTCTGTACACCTGAAATTATCACAACATTTTTAATCAACTATACTCCAATATAAATTTAAAAGTATAAAAAAAGATTAAAGAGAACCAAATAGAAAACAAAAACAATACAAGAGCAAAATAAACAGAATTACAAACATAAAAATTAACATAAGCTTCTGATGAGAAGCTATGCACTCCATAAGACATGAAGACATTATCTTTAGTGATAAAAGAAAGAATTTATCAATCAATAATACATGTGTTATTCTTATGGATATAGAATTTGTTTTATATCCGATGAAAGTATATTTTAAAATGAAGAGGATAAAATGTTTTAGACAATCAAAAGCTAAGGCAATTTGTTGCTAGCAGACCTGCACTACAAGAAATGTTAAAAGAAATTCAAGAAGAAAAAAAATAATAGCAGAAGAAAACATAGATATATATAATGGAATACAGTATCATAAATGGTAAATGTATAGGTAAATACATAAAAATATTATTTCACTTTTTAATTTTTAAGATAATTGCTTTTGAAAATAAATTTTAAAATAACAATGTATCATAGGAATTGTAATATTTGTAGAACAAAAATTTCTATTAAATAAATAGCAAAAAGGGGAAGAAAATGGAAATATATTGATGTAAGATCCTTACAATAGACATGAAGTGGTGTAATATTATTTAAAGGAATACTGTGACAAGTTAAAGATGCATGTTTTAAGTATTAGATTAACCACTATTATAAAAACAACTATGATGATCAAAAAAAACTATAGCTAGTAAGCCTTTAGTGGAGATAAGATAAAATATTTTAAAAAACTGTTGATCAAAAAATACTGTTTTTCCAAAATATTTAATCTAAAATAAGGAAAGAAAAGAAAAAACAACTGAAAGAGAGCAAATGGAAAATAAATGATAGGAATGGTAGAGTTCAAAGGAACCATATTGATAATCTCATTAAATTAAAATGGCCTAAAAATTATCATTTAAAAATATACATTGCCTTATTGAATTTAAAAAGTAAGAACTAATTATACGTTGTCTATAAGAAAATGATGTTTATATAAAAATAATATAGGTTAAAAATAAATAATGGAAAATTTATACCACATAAACACTAATTATAAGAAATCTAAAGTGGCTGTATAATATTATTCA
Source organism: Mesoplodon densirostris (assembly GCF_025265405.1). Taxonomy (NCBI): domain Eukaryota; kingdom Metazoa; phylum Chordata; class Mammalia; order Artiodactyla; family Ziphiidae; genus Mesoplodon; species Mesoplodon densirostris. The sequence goes on from NC_082663.1 coordinate 25,466,378, forward strand.
AAGTAGACTTCACAACAAAATATATTACCAGGGATAAAAAGAACATTTCAATAATGATAGGAGGGTCAATTCAACAAGTGACTATAAAAAATTCTAAATATATATGTCTCCAATAACTGAGCTTCTAAATACATAGAAACAAAAATCAGAGAAGTGAAAGGAGAAATAGACAAAATTAATACTTGGATATGTCAACACTTTGCCACTCTCATTATCTCATTCATACAAAAATTACTCATAAAATCTATATGAATATAAAACACTTGAAAAAAAATTTCAAAAAGCTTAACATTTTGATGTTTATAGAAAACTCCACTCAACAACCAACAAGAAGAGCATGCACATTCTTTTCAAGGGTACATGGAGCATTCATCAGGCTAGAACACATTCTGAGTAATGAAACAAATCTCAACGAATTTTAAAAGATTCATATAATATAGAGTTAATATCTGACAAAAGTGAAAAAATAAATACATTAATAGCAGAAAAAAATGGAGAATTGACAAATGCTTAGTAACTAAATAAAACAACTTTAAAATAATCTGTGGAAAAGATATCCATATGTTAAACAAACAGCAGTATACAAAAATGGATAGAAAACAGTTGAAGTGGAAATTAAATGTACCAACTCAAGTAGCACCTAACCAAAGTAGATTCTAAGTCAAGTTCTATTACTCTCAGGAAAAATTAATTAATATTTATTTAAATCTTTGTAAAGAGATAATTTTAGAAAAAAATGGAAATCATTTAACTCATTTTTAAATCTACCATCTGTTTTGTAACAACCCAGTTAGTTATGCATGCACACAGGTAAAATTAAAAGCTTTTCCTATTTATAAATATTAATGAAAAATTCCCAAGAGAATACTAACAGTTTTAATCTAACACTGTATATTTCTAAATGTACCATATAGGATTTATGCTAGAAAGGCAAGAATGGTCAGAGAGGGGTACACAGATTCAAATGTCTCTTCAATGAATTATTTCTTAAAGAGTAAAAAAAAAAATATATGAAGCAAGTACATCAACGCAACTTGGATTTAATAAACCTGTGACAACTTGATAAACTGAAATGGAGGCTATATATGTGTAAGGTATATTAGAACATATATTTCTTTGTATATCTGAAATAATATAAAATACAAACTTGACAAATTAGTGTGTTCAAAGATCTATTAATATTGGTGACTCTACTTCTGGCAATGACACAGATGTTTCTATTGGACATGGGCAACGTTATAAATTCTGAATAAAACTAAAATGAAAACAACTACCTGAAGCTATTATAAAATGGACAACAACAACAACAAAAATGGACAGAATCTGGAGAAGGTTCTACACTCGAAAGAAAGGAAAGACACTTAATGGGTCATGGCCTTTGACCTGAAAGCAGGCTGTAATTGGCACCATGAACAGCAGCTAAAGTTGCATAGAAACCTGCAGTTTTACTGACTTGAAGAATCAGAGGGCAGGGTTTAAGGTAAACAGAGCAATTAGAAATTAAGGGAAGAAAACTCAGAAAGAACAGAACCTGAGAGGGTGTTTGTTATCTGCTGTTGAATTACAAATATAACCAAAACTTAATACTGTAAAAAAACATATATTTAATCTTGTCCTTCACAGCTCTAGGGCTTGAATAAGCAAATCTCCTTGGAAGTCTATCATACAGTTGCAGTTAGATGGTGGCTGGAACTAATGTCTCCTCAAAAACTGTCACTTATACAACAGTTGGTTGATTCTAGCTGCTGATGGAGATCTCAGTTAGGACTCAGGTAGTCCAAAACACATACCCACAGAACACAGTGGTTGGTCCCAATTAGAAGCATTCTGAGGGGAAAAAAAAGGTGAAAACTGTATTACCTTTTATCACCTGCTCTTGGAAGCTATATAGCATTAATTCTGTATTAGTCAGGGTTCTCCAGAGAAAGAAAACCAAGTATAGATGGAAGGAAATTTATTAGAGGAATTGGCTCATTCAATTATGGAGGCCAAGAAAGTCCCAAGATCTGCTGTCTGAAGGCTGGAAAACCAAGAAAGCCAGTGGTGCTATTCAGTTTGAGTCTGAATTCCCAAGAATCAGGGCTACCACTCTCCAAAGGCAAAAGATGGATGTCATAGCTCAAACAGAGAGCAAATTTGCACTTCCTCTTCCACTTGGTTTTGTTCTACAAAACCATTATCCAGCCCTCCAAGGACTGGATAATGCCCACTAGAGAGACATTTACTGTCTATTAGTTTCAATGGGAATATCCATAATATACCATAGATACTATTTATTCATTTTTAACTCCATTTATAGTTTAGAGTTGTTACTCAGTATATCACACCCAAAATTCAGATTGTACTTATGAAAAATTGTAAATTAATCCCATATAACTTTTTGGAATCCTGATAACTTTTATTAAGTATCAATAAATCTATTATCTTTAGACATTTTAGGGAAGAATAGTGGTATAAATGATGATCAGGTAAAAAAAGGAATTGAGAATTGATAAGTGATATCCAGATACTGGAACAGGTGAGAACAAGCTTCATTACTCAGCCTACTGATTCAAATGCTAATCTCTTCTCAGAAACACCCTAATAGACACAGAAATAATGCTTACTAGCTATATCTGGACATCCTTTAGCCCAGTCAAGTTGACCTATAAAACTAACTATCACAACTTCCATGTGAGTCACAGTCCTACCCATATTTAAGGGGAGGGAATATAGATCCCCACCTCTTGATGAGGGAGTTTCACTACCTTATAATAAATGTATGGAATTTATGGGATAGTGTAGTACAGTAGTCAGAATAATTATCCCTTGATAAAATGTCCTCATCTACTTCCCTGGAACTTGTGAATATGCTACCTTACATAGCAAAAAGGACTTTGTAGATGTGATTAAGCTTAAGAACACTCAGATGGAAGATCATCCTGCATTATCCAGGTAAGCCCAAAGTTATGAGTCATTCAAAATGAAGAACCTTTTCTGGCAATGGTCAGAGAGAGAGAGATGAGTATAAAATAAGGATCAAAAAGATGCAACAGTGCTAACTTTGAAGATGAAGTAAGGGAGTCACAGATGAAGGAATGTGGGTAGCCTTTAGAAATAGGAAAAGGCAAGAAACTGGATTCTTCCTCTGGAGACTTGTGGAAAGAAACTCAGTCCTACCAACATCTTGATTTTACCAAATGTTAGGTTACCCTGTTGGCTTCTGACCTACAGAACTATAAGATAATAAATTTGTATTGTTTTAACTCACAAATTTGTGGTAACTTGTTATAGCAGCAGCAGAAAAATAAAACAGGATATTTCATAAAGATCATTCTACCTCAGCGAAGGAGACTCTACATATAAGTCCTTTCTAAATTCCAGCTGACCCCTAAACTAGGCATCCACTGAGCATACAATAAGCAGACTAACTAAGACTAAAATAACTTAACAGATATTCCAGCTCCTGCCCTTCTGAGGAGCACAGATTTGTAGTTTGAGTCCAGGCAAGGTAAACTTCTACAAAAGAAAATAATACAATACTTTTCAGGGAAACAAAAGAAAATCCAGAATCTCTACATAATATTATTTACAAATTTGAAAATACAATCCAAATTTAATATATATGAATAAAAACTCTGACCCATATTAAGGAAATATGTCATTAACGAAGACTGACCATGAGATAAGCCTTATATGGAACTAATAGGTAAGTATTTTAAAATGGCTACTATATTTAAGCTGAATAAAATGTTAAATATTGTCATAATTAATGAGGGAATCTCAGTAGAGAAG